>NC_040043.1:4518918-4641790 GCF_003713205.1 Coffea eugenioides | reverse complement strand
ACACAAACACCAAAACACATACACTAAGCATCAATAGCATCTTCCAGTTATTCCTTCAATTGATTTCAAAAAGTTGAATGATTTCATAAAGACGAACAAGTAGCCAAGAATAAATGCATAATTTAGTATTTCTAAGAAAAATGGCAATTTACTTACCGCTTCTAGCCTGTACAAAAAATCTAATATTTGGGACTTCTTCTTTGGCAAATGTTTTACTACCTACAAGCATCAAACCATTTATATTAGTCGTATTAAGCAAAAACTGCCCCTAGGTAGAAAGCAATTGGTTAGTTTGTACGACTTAGATTCATAAGATAGATATTGATAAGTCCTATCAAGAAAAGTACTATTTTCAGTTGGCCGTTGCTGCGAGAAACCTGGCAATTAAGTAGACATAAAACCACCAAAACAGATCCACCACTTCATGATGTAATAAAGATACAAAACAAACAGAGAACAAACCTTCTCATACATAACTGCCCTAAAGATCCAAGATGTAAATAGTGAAATCCATAAATTGGTATTTAGGCCTACAACAACACAAACTGTGGAGAACCGTTTTTCAAGTTGAAAGATAGAATTCAAATTACTTTAGGGTTGACTGTCTAAAAATTATTCAGCCTAAGAATCCTAAAACTACTGTGGTCGACGTATTACAAATTTCCCTGCATGATTACCTACCTAAGCACAACATTGAAGCCTTAATTTTGAAATATATGTCTAGCTCCAATACAAATTCAGTAGCCAAACCAGCCAAGTTTGAAAAAGAAACTTTTTCAAGTCAACGCTGATAAAATTAGTCCAGCCATTACAGCAGTTTCAGTCTAATTAAGCAGAATTGAACATAAAGACATCATGGATACAAAAACAAGAGACCAAAAAAATCCCAACAATGGCAGGAAAAGACTCAAAACAAGAAATAACCAGACACTATGCACTAAATTTGGAGTAATTTACCTTACTCCAGGGGTTAAAAAAAAGGTTCCTACTCATTCCTTTCTCCGGATTTAATTCACCGACAAAAACTTAAGCAAAATTGATTAAATTAGATCAAAGAATGTTTATAGCGCAAAAACACTACGGCTCAACTAATTTTTTCAACATCTATTCTCTCGTAACAACTCAGCAGATGCTCAAGAATAAGAAAGAAAAAGGAAATATTCCAAATGGGTCCAAGTGCGTAGAGACTGAGTTTTTTTTAAAGTTCTAAAAAAATTTAAGAAAATAAAACTTGAGCAGACGACACCTCCGGAGAACAGAATAAAATCCAGTAGATCTACAAGCCATTTGTAACGTATCTCAGCCATTTGTAACGTATCTCAGAGAAAAAATAAAAGAGAAAATAAAGGTCCGAAAATAAAACTTGTGATACCGACAATGGTTGCAACCAGTCATGAAAAGTGAGTAGTCAAAGAAAATTTTGACAAAAACCTGCAAAATAACAAAATAATTATGGCAAAAAAGAAAGAAGAAATTAGGCATAAAATAGATAGAAATACTTCAGCAAGAAAATGAAACCAGTACCATGGAAACCTACAGATCCAAACAATAGAAAAGAAAACGATAGCAACAAAATAGATCGTAAATAACTACTTTAATAAAAGGAAAAAATAAAGGCTGTATAGAGAAAGGTTGTAAAAAAATTAAAAATGAAAATTAGGCTAATTAAGAGAGAAAGAGAAAGGAAAATACCCTTTAACCTGCAAGAAGAAGACCAATGTATGACCTCTGATTTGTCTTGCACTGTTGTTTAATGTTTAATTAAAGGAGGAGCAAGGGAGAAGGAACCAGAGAAGAAAGAGAGAAAATAGCTTCGAAGAAGAAGAGACACGGTGAGCGGCGTAAATGAATTCTCAGCAACTCTGTCCATCCAATAAGGAGGCGAAATCTCAATTTTGTCCTCAATTGAATCCATCATCTCAATTGATCGGGCATCAATTCACCAATAAGGAGATGCCACGTCAGCAATTAAAACTCAATTGAGAACCCCGGCATTCGCACATAGACTATATATATGTAATAAGCGCTTGTAAAATGACTCCACATTGGATAAGCAAGATGAGTTTTATATAGGGATGACAACGGGGGGCGGGTTTGGGGCGGGGGATCCCTTCCCCGTCCCCTGCCTCCCTTCCCCCAATCCCCGCCCTATTTTTCCCACGGGTGTCCGCGAGAGATAATTTGGTTTTTTTTGGATGGAAGTTTTTATTCAATAGATCAAAACTATATTCAAAGAATAAAATTAAATATGAAATTAAAAAAAGTGAAAAAAGAAAATTAAAACAAGAAAAGTGTTGAAATAAAATGTCAAGAAATTAAGAAACTCAATTGAATTGTATAAATAATATTTGAGAATACTCATAGAACGCGTAGCATATTTGTGCCAAATATCAATTAGAAATTTGGATAAAGATGGGATAAAGGCTATGCTTAGTTGCCAAATATTCTAAATTTATTATTATTATTATATAATATAATATAATATATTTATTTATATTAATAAATTGAAACAGTGGACCGGATGGGTATATCGTTAGGGCTGTCAACGGGTCGGGTCCGGGCCGGAATTCATTATTCTGGACCCGGACCCGAATTACTATACCGGACCCGGATCCGACCCGTTTACCCGACGGGTCTTTTATTCTATGTTCCGGATCCGGATCCGGCGGGTCCCGGATCCGGGTCGGGTTTACCCGAACAAATTTAGCAAAATTTATAATTTCTAATAAAAATGAGAAAAAAATATATTTGTAAACTAATTTCTAACTAATGCAAAGAAAAAACCAAATAAGAAAAGAAATCAAATTGACTTTATTCAAATACATCACCCTAATCAAATTATATTGATAAATATATATATTTTAAATTATTAATTCATTTATATCCGGATCCGGGTCTAATACGGGCCGGAATACTATATTCTGTATCCGACCCGTTTTTTTGTTTGACAAAACGGATCCGGATCCGGATCCGGAAAACGGAATTAAATCCCTACCCATACCCGCAATAATTTCACGGATCCGGGTCTAGACCCGACCCGTTGACAGGCCTAGATATCGTCCCTCGCCCCATTTAAAACGGGAGAGAAAAATTCCCTCCGTCCCCGCCCCGCCTTATTACTTCCTCCGCAGGGCGAGTACCCGCCTCCTTTGCCATCCCAAATTTTACAGCAACTAGTCTTTCATCAATCTTACTTGTGCTGTCATCTTACCACGTCCAAGCGATCGATGGTTACATTATTGTGAATGGACACCCTGAAAACAGAAGTCCCCTAAAAGTTGAAATTCATGATCAAATGGTTGTATTGGTTAGGAAGATCAAACGGTTTCCACATTGCCAATAACACCAACCCTTCTCCTCAGGATCTCTGTATAGTTTGTAGTTGCCACTTGCCACCCACAACTTTGGTGTTAGGTTTCACTTGTAAAGTGTTGCACCTTTTCCATTTAGGGTCCGTTTGTTTCGGGTGAAAATATTTTCCAGGAAAATGTTTTCCTAATTTCCCATGTTTGGTTGCACAAAAGTTACTGAAAACATTTTCTTATGTAAAATATTTTCACTCATCTTATGGAAAACAACTTCCCTTCCAAACTTACTGAAGTTGTTTTCCGAAATGCATGCATCCCGCCTGTAGTATGTTCCAAACTTACTGAAAACATCTTGTAGTATGTTCTTTTTTTTTTTGTAAACAGGAGGACTCGAACCCAAGACCTCTTCCTTACACTCCCTCCCCCGTACCACCCAACCCAACCCAACCCTCCCCCTAGTATATTCAAAATAAAAAAAAACCTCATCCTGCTCATCCTATGCTAGTAATTAATTATGTATAATAGGGACATTCTTTTCTAGAGAAACTTTCAGCAGTGAGAGTGCAAGATATATGTCACAATAAGCATTGCATGTGATTGATATTTGACACTAAATGGCCAGCAATTTGTTTATTGCTTAAGGAGATATTTTTTATTCATATATACATTTCTCCAAAATTTTTTAAAGTTAAACAATGAGATAAATTTTCTTATTTTGCATGGGAAGAAGTATGTAGTTATAATGTGTAGAAAGTAAAGATAGAGATAAAAGTGAAAATATTTCAAAAGTTAAACAAACACCAGAAAAATGAAGTAAGAAAATATTTTCAATAAGCTAACCAAACACCTGAAAATGATGAAAGGGAAATGATTTTCATGAAAAATTACTTCCACGGAAAATATTTTCCCAAGGAAAACATTTTACTTCCAACCAAACAGACCCTTAATGTTAACGTGATACATATAAACGGAATACCATCCAATTTGTATTGCTCGTTCAATTTGGTTATCTTCTTATTTCAATCTCCTCTTCTATTTGTATTTTACAGACTAGTGTTAAAAGACAGAAAAAAAAAAAAATCAAATCCCTGAACCAATTTTCGTAAAATATAAGCTATTTCTGCTAATATAACTATTATGATTTTATCTACTAGACAACAAGAGTCTGTTAAGTTCCACCCCTCTACATTATACCTTCTTACCCTGCACTTCTATAACTATTGAAATTTTAAACCCTGCATTAATCATTCATCTAATGCACCTTCTTACCCATCTCACTAGAGGATTATAATTTTACTTTTCGAAGTAACTCAAAATCGTTGTCAAGTTAGTTTTGGGTATTTAATCTAAATTTGAATTGAGCTCAAATAGTACTCCATTTCTTTTCCATCTCAAGTGTATCTCCCAAATTTAGCCCCAAAGGAACTCCTAGCAAATACCTCTTAATCTTGAAACTTGGTTTTACGATATGAACTAACTCAAAATCGTAGTTTTATGTTAGTTTTTTAGTGTCAAGTCTAAATTTGAGTCGAGTTAGAATTACAGTCATCTTCCCTCTCAAATTTAGGGAATTCTACAATCCCAATTATGATTTCCATAATTGGGTTTAGGTAATTAAACCTCAGGCGCCTTGGCGACCGTTTCGTAATAGTTATTTGTAATCAATGATTATTTTTTAAACCCCCAATTAATTGCCAAAGTGAGAAAGAAAATCTGCCAATATTTCATCAAAAATTCAAATTCTGGCATTTCAACGTATATTTCCCCCATCATCACAAAAGCTTAACGCTCCAGCACCACCAGAATATATTGTGAATTCGTATACACGTACTCTTGGTACTTTGAAGTTCAAGACCAAGCCAAATTTAGGCATGCATGCGTGCATGGTGATTGCAGATGCGGTTGAGTAAGTAAAGCTGCATAATGGAAAGCGGAATAGTGCAGCAGGAGCTTAGTTTCATTTATGGCGATCTTGAAGGTGAAAAGCTTATCGATATTACAGAGGAGGATGATGATCTTCTCATCAATTCTGATTATTTTGATTCTCTTGAAGACCAATGTATTCGCCTCTCAGGTTAATTTTTTACTCCTTTCATTATTTTCTTGATAGTCTTGTCCCTTTTTGTTCATGTTCTTGGACTTCAAAATTGATATCGCTGTATTGATGAACTTGAATGCATCTTCGGATTTGTTGAATTGGGTCTTCCCAATGTTCACCTTTTCTTGTGAAACTACTGCTCGAAGTAACGCTTTCTTGATCGAATTGAGCTTAAATTTTGAGCATTAACCTGGAGACAATTCTGGTGTGGGATAGTTCTTTATAGCTGGAAGGGGTTATAAAGTTACAATCTTGGGGCAATATCATGATGCACTCTTGTTTTGATCTCTCTGTTTATGTGGAATATCTGCATTTTGGGAGAAGGAAAAAAGATGGAAATAAACGTTTACTTCCGTTTTCCTTGATCTATTTCACTACTGGGAAATCGATTATTCATATTCTTGTTGACCCCGTACTATAGGTTCAAATGGGCTTAATGCATCTTTCAATGGAGGTCAATCATGATTAACAAAATCTTGATTTTGTCACGTTCACTCTGTTCTTCTCTATAATCTGATGAAGGAGACAAGGTCATTTCAACAATGATTTGTGTCCCCCCTCTCCACCCCCCCCCCCCTCCACATAAACTACTATAATGTAATTTTCAGGGTCCATAAATTTTTTGGACCCTGCATAGAGTGCTTTAAGTTGAACAAGTTGAGGCCTTTAAGAGGGAAAATACAAGAAATCATAATCTTTGTATTACCCAAAATCTTTGAAAAAAGGTTGTCAGGATCTGTCTTCATCATTTTAGAATCTGCAACCACTAATGGACACATTTTTCTTGTTGCACATATGCATTAAATTTAGCACTAAAAGTGATACTTCTCATTACTTGCTCTTTGAGAATAGTGCAATTCAACTGTGTAATCTATGTGCCGCATGTATAGCAAAGGAATCAATAGTTGCAATGGTTTTAAGTATTTATGTTAGGGAATTGAGAATAGATATAGTTGATGACTATGAGTAGTAGTCTAGGACATTTGAGTACATCAGCAGTTGTAGAGATCGCCGATTAAAACATCTTTTATCCACTCATTCGATTTCAAACTCTCTCCTCTCCCCTGATATAAAGGTCATTGAAAATATTGACTCTTTCAGCAAGATATGATAATCCAAATAAGCATGAGGGCTTCAAGTCGCCAGAGTCTCAACCGTCTCAAGAAATTGAAAGCACACCACTGGAAAAGCTCCAGCAAGAGGGACAGAAGCTATCTTGTCATGATTTTGTGCCAGCAAGACCAAGCTACTTGCGCCAAAGTTTGGCTTGGGACAGTGCCTTCTTTACTAGCGCAGGTGGCTTTATCGATCAATGAGAGACTAAACTTTTTAGATTTACTGCGTTTGAATTATATCTTCTATGCCTTTATGCACCTGTTCATTTTCAGAATTTTGAGAATGTTGTTCCTTTTACTAGGAATTCTTGATGGTGATGAGTTAACTTTCATTAATGAAGGCTTCAGGACAGCTGAAATGCAAAGACCACCTGATACTGGTAACAATGATGCTTTTTCTCTAGGTAGCTTTAAGTTTGATCTGTTCTTTTATAAGCGCGTGTTGAAATATGAACCCAATAAAATTTTGAGTGTCGTTAGTGCAAGTTGTGAACTACCATCTAGAAATGCAAGCTTGCATAACATCCAAATCGGAGAGTAAGTACATTTTATAGCGACTGAGATGAACTTGAAGAAGAGCTGAACCAGGTCTTTTCCTTCTCTTTCCTTTCTGTTCAGAGCAATTGAGCATAAGGCTTGAGCTTTACTCCGAGATTAATAAGACACAAAGATGGTCTTACAGTGTCCCCTTTTCTGCATGTTAACTGACATAGAGAAACTATAGGTTGTTGGAGAGATTTAGTGATGAATAATGGCAGCTTAGTACTAAACCAGCCGTAAGTTGTTGATGATCTGACTGGGTATGTCATTACATGCTTGTAGCAGCCATGACTTCTGTGCGCTATTGAAATGGTGTTCTGAGAGATGTTCGAGGCTGAAAGTAAATGTGCTGTGTGGAGCAGGAATATCCTGTTTGCACATAAGCCTCTTGCCTAGGGAATCTATACTTTTGTGGCCTCCAATGGTCCTTTGCTTGTTTGTGGAAGTCATTCCCTCTTCATAAATTGCTCAGCTGGTATCTTTTCATTCTGCTATTCATTTTTTTATTTATCAGAACCAATGCTTATTGTATGGTGCTCTTTTCAGCTTCAAGGAAAACCAAGATTGGCATTCAGAATAAGGTACGTCAAATCATCAGAATCTGAAATGTGTTGCTTATTTCATTGAGAATGAATCAACTTGTCCTTTGGTTTTCTAGATTAAATCATCAGCTTTAGAGGGAAGAAACGTCAATACTCAAAGATCAGTCAAGAATAAGGCTGAGGTTTGTCATTTCCTCATTGTACAGCCAATGCATAATTGCATAGAATGAATTGATGCCTTCTTTTGCTCAGTAGCATGTTTAATAGAAAGTGTATCATCTCCAGTTGCTGAATGAGGTCCCTTTCCTGTAATCAAACAGCTGAGGTGCTGTATTCTTTCTTTTGGGGAATTAGTTTGGGGGGGGGGGGGGGGGATAAAGGGCAAAAAGAAATATTTTAATCTCATGCCATAGTTTCTTCATGTTTTAGCATAAACAAATTATTGAGGTTCCAAATGATTGACATCGTCAATTTTTCTCATATTTTGATCAATGAAGCACATGTCTAAAGGAGAAGAGACCCCTTCCCTGCCTCTCAAGGCTCCCAAGGTACTCAGGCGAATGACAAATGCATTGATGGGACAAAGCAAGAGTGCTAAAGTGGAGAATGTAGCTGCCAAAACTTCATCTGGTAATGCGTTACATCCTTGGAATACAATGAACTTCGAACTTTTGTACGTGTTTAGATGTAAGTATGTAACCAATTGAGAAATCTGCTTTGGGAAACTCATGCATTTATCCAGCTCTGGTTCAATCTGATTTTCTGAGTGCTGCAAAAGCTTCAACAATTTCTAGTTCTTCACATGATAGAAGTACAACTGCGTCATCTATTAAAGTTCTTTCTTCTCTTCTGAAACGAAAAACAGGATCAAGAAACAGCACAGTGTCTGACTCGACTTCCACTTCTGACGCTGCAGTGAGATACCTGTCCAAAAGTAAAGGGTTGAGAAATTGTAGATTGTCAACTCAATCATTGTCACTTTCCAACAATTTTTCTTCCGTATCACCCGCTGGTTCTTCCTTCGGTATGTCATCCTCTGGACCAGGATCAAGAACCAAGCAAAAATCTAATGATACAGAAGTTCATTTTGATACTCCAGTTACATTGACAAGGACCAATACACAAGATGAAGTAAATCCATCACCACATTTGACAAATAACCTCCACAGAAAATTCACTGCTTGCCTGCTGAATAAGCAAACAAATTCTCTAGTTCTTCAGAGCAAACAAGGTTCAGCTGATGCTTCTCATGTCCCAACTGAATCTAGGAAAAAGCTTAAACCATCATATCTTCGCATGCCATCACCAAAGATTGGGTTTTTTGATGAGGTACTTTTAGTTTCACCGGCTAATTTTTATGAACACATTGATCTACTTACCCTGAATAAGAACTCTTTAGTTTAGTTCATTTGTGCGGCTTGCTGTTCAGTGATATGTCTCTCCTGTGCAGCAGAAATCGTTGATGCCAACTGTTGGACAAGGTTTACAGTTTCATTTTGAAATGCAGTGCACCCCACCTACAAAATCTGGGCCTACAAGTAGGAAAACACCTGATAAACCTCTAAAAGCAAGGACTTCATCAGAGACAAGGTGCATGAAACATGGTTCACAAAGCACTAATCCTGTTAAAGACAAAAAGCTAAGAGATGTTTCATCAGATGGAAAGCTCAAGAGTTGTTCCCCACAAGGTTGGAGCACCATGAAATCTGGGTCAGATTCATGTTTGAGATTTCAGTCTGGTACATGCGGGGAAACAGAAGAAAAATTTTGCTCAAAATGCAGGAAAGTTCATTCCGGGAAATGTGAGCAAAAAAGAGTTGGCCACACTGATGAAAGGACAAGGGTTAAGGGGAGACTGAATAGTAGGTTAAGCAGAGATGCTATGGCGCAAAGAACTGATCCTGTCCTTCAACCACAGCCATCAGCTCCGGTTAAGAAAGAGAAAAATAGCCGCAAGCAACACAATGCCAATAATTCGCATTCATCAGTTGAGGACAAGGCAAAAACTTTGGCAAATCTTAAGGATCAAGTTAATGATTTAAGCAGGTATTTTGAGGTCATTGATTTGAGCAGGGAAATGCTGACAGATCAGAAAGAACATGATAATGGTTGCCCTGTTTCTCAGGTTGACAACAATATATCGAAATTGAATGGTGACAACAATGTCATCATGGCACATGGTCAGAAACAGGACATGCTGCCTAACACAGTCCCGGGTTCTAGTCCGCTCTCAAGCTCAAGAACTCCATTGGCTGACAAAACTTCCATCTCCAATGCAACTGGATTATTTACTCAGTCAACGACAATAGAGAAGTTAGCAGAGAAGCCATCAAAATCCCCTGCTCCAGAAGGCCTTCCTAATTACAAAGAGAACACCTTAGCCCTATATGAACTCTAGAATTTTCTCGTTGATGAAGAATGCAGAAGTTGTCATGACGGTTTTAACCGGCTAATGTGGATTTTAATTATATTACCAGTGATCTTGGCTTGAACCAACTAGATCAAATAATAGACATGAGACAGAACAAACAGATCTTAATTTGGTCATTGTAAACATACACATATGATATAAGTGCCAACAGGGAAAAGGAACCACAAGAGATTAGCAGTTTATTCTAAGAAGCATGAAATAGATCTACAAAAGACAAATCCAACTCCTGCTATCCCACTAATACATAGATTGCATAAACGATTCCCGGTATGTATCCCAGTATAGTCAGCAACAAATCAATCCAGAATTCCACCTGCAATTTCAAGAAAAATAAAGCAAAAAGAAGGAAACAATGTCAATGCCTGCCATCATTAATAACTAATCTGAAGAAGAAAGATTAAAATGGCAGTTGTAATTCATTGCGGTGAAGTTCTTTAGCACATTTTGTTATAAAACTCATACAGATGAAACTAATGCAGAAAGAAAAGCAAAGGCATTACCCCACATCCATAACGGAGGAAGACTCCAACAGGGGGTAACAATATTGCCAATAACACTTCAAGAAACGTCTCTGAGCCCATACTCCGATTTGATCTGCTTAGATTGAAAGGTTTTTGCTAGCTATCCAATAAACCCCCCACAAATTATTTGTCCCTGCTACTAATGAATGTACACAAGGCTAATTCAGTTCCTTAAAATTTGAGGGCTAATATCTAGTTATGAACGTAGAGAATAAAAGCAGTTTGAAACGGCAGATGAGGGGTTGTAGCCATGGAAATGTGTCAGCTATGCAGGAGCAATGGTGATATAAACCGACCACGTGGAAGTACACGTGGCATGATGTAAACATGTTTAGTTGTCTCCTTCCCCTTGACCCGGATCGTAGCCAGAAGAAAGAAGAAATAGCTTTAAAGTTAGCGTCAGACTCCCGTCTGATGGAGAAACCACAAATCAATACTTATGAAATCTTTTAATACATTACAAAAAATTAATTTTTACCCTCATCATCTAATCACATTTTACTTACCTTTATAGACTCATAATCACCATAATCTAGATATGAAATTACTAAAACATTATAAACCAAAGTTCTTTAGTGAAACAATTTATATCAATTTGATTTACGTAAAAAAAAACAAAAATTTTGAATAAAATTAATTCATTTTAAATTATACACATATTGGATGTGCCTATAATACTAGTAACAATAGTGTTCGAATTTCACTCGGAAATTTGTCACTTACACTCTTTCTAGCCTTTTATTCATTGAGCGAATTGGAGTGAAAAAGAAAAAGTAATTTGAAACTATGAATATCACTCTCCTAACTTTTTTTTGTTGTCAACTTTGTTTAAATATGCACACACACACAAGGACAAGAATTTCAAGGAGAACACTTTGTCCAATATGTGATTTGTTGGGTAGTAATTATTCATGCGCTAATTAGTATGAGTACCTCATTAAACATTTGCCACAAGTTCGAGTTGGCTATATTGTCCATTGGACATGCTTGAAAACAAATAGTAGATTCAAAACAGGCAACGGGCTATGGAGTATAGGACCAGAAGAAGTGTAGTATTCAATATTCCTGCATGGAAGAATCTGTTATTGGCCTTCCATAACTGTTTAATAAGCTGAGAGGCCATTAATGGAATGGAATAATGTGTTCGAATTTTGACCTCCTGTAAAGCCAATTATTATTGCACTATATATTTATATATAAGCTAGAGTAGTAGAGATATCTGGCTTTTCCGCTCATCATTTTCGTTTCCTTATGCACAAATCAGTCCCATTCGGACAGTTCTCAAGGCTTTCATTCCATTTCAATCATACCAGGGATGAGAAATGTGGAGATGGAAATTTGCTTGGACGGAGAGGACCCCCAATAATCAAGAAATTACCTGTTCAAGCAAAGCTCAGCTGATCCTTTTCACTGCAGAAACTTTTGCTTTGCTTCTCAGTTGGAAATCTGATAATTACACTCCACAGCTGTCGACTTCTGATCCAATTTGATTCCATTGAAATTTTCCTGAATTTGGGACTTGTGGTAATCAAATATGGCTGGGGTCCTGTCATCCTGAATAGGCTCCATCATGGTAATGGTGTCTAAGGCTCCGCGGTCTTCTACACAAAGCAAGCACAAAAGGAGAAATACTGGGCAATGAATTTGTCAGTGCTGTCATTTCGGGGACCCAATGAGAGAAAATTGTGTCTGTGATTCAAGAAACTGCAGAAACTTTGCACTCCATTTCTTCTTCCTCTTACTTGTGTCTAGTTGATATTTCTAGGAAATTCCTGACTCACTAGATTAGTCATTAGCGGCAGCTATTGTAACAAATAAGCAAATGCATCCCTCGTTTGAAAGCCCCCATCTTGAGCCTGTGCTGCAACTGATATGATAAATATCTTGAAGCCATTGAAAAAAGTTATCAAGTACTTTTCACAAAGGAAAACGTGCTAAAAGATTGCCACCATAGTTCTTCTAAAGCATTCCAGACTTGCATAATTACCAACAGATGTTACAGAAAAAAGTTGGAAGTGATGCATGCTAATAGGATTACTTACTTGTAGCAACCTTAGATATAATACTGCTCAATTGTTTACAACTTCTATCTGCCTTGAATAATTGTTAAACTGACATCATTAACAGAATGTCCAGTTTGTTGCGAACCTTCACCTTCCCATGAACCCAATCTTGCAGTATAAGCTGGTAATTTAGGAGGAGGCAGCTCTGCAATTTCAATGTTCAGCATTGAAAGAACATTAGACACATTTGGCCTATCATTAGCAGATTCCTGCACACATAATAGTCCCACGTGCACATATCTCAAGATCTCCATTTCAACCCGTGGATCAGATAATGCTGGATCTACTAATTTTGCGGCTTCGTTTTCATTCCATAGTTTCCAGGCCTGAAATGTTGAAAACATGGCAAAATGTGGATTTAGCGAGAAGCTAAATGACATGCATATGAAGTTCTTATCGACCATAATCGGTAGAAAACTTACATATCCTATCAGACTCAGATCATTCTCGTCATCATGGGAGCTAGTATTTTTCTTTCCACTTACAATCTCTAATAACAATACCCCGAAACTGTATACATCTGATTTCTCTGAAAACTTACCCTTCATCGCATATTCAGGGGCCATGTAGCCACTGCATCATCATATTATTCAGGCATGAAGATTTAGTTTTGTAGTTTTGTTAATTAAGGTTGGTAAGAAGAGAGTTGGAATTTATCATGATTGAACAGAAGGTAATTTAAGAAGATATGTACTCACTATGTCCCTACAACTCTATTTGTGTTGGCTTGATCCTGGTTGCCTCCAAAAATTCTTGCTAAGCCAAAATCTGATATTTTTGGATTGAGCTCTTCGTCTAGGAGGATGTTGCTTGGTTTCAGATCCCTATGAATAATTTTCAACCTCGAGTCTCTGTGAAGGTAAAGGAGGCCTCTGCCAATCCCTTCAATGATTAATTTGCGTCTGTTCCAATAAAGTAAATCTCGTTTTTGTAAATCTGAAACGATAATGAAGTAGAGGGTTAGTACAGTTCATTAAAGTAGGTGCTCTAATGTGCTAGCAATCAGGAGTCTATGGAACTGCAACATCTCTAAGGAAAACAGGATTAATCATCTTTCATCTACTAACCAAATAGATAGGCATCCAAGCTTTTGTTTGGCATGTATTCATAGATTAACATTTTTTCTTCTCTTTCGACACAGCACCCCAGGAGTCTAACAAGATTACGGTGTTGCAGCTTGGAAATGAGCTCAACCTCATTCATAAACTCCTTGATCCCTTGATTCGAAGAATTTGAAAGCCTTTTCACCGCAATTTTCTGGCCGCTTAAAAGTTTCCCCTTCAAATAAGTTGAACAAGATTAGTAAATCGTTCATGGATCCCTTCAATCATTTAACTCTTGAGTTACAGAAAACACCTTGAACACTGGACCAAAGCCACCTGTGCCTAGCTTATTCTTCACATGAAATGTATCCGTTGCAATAGCCAGTGTCTCATAACTGTACAACGGCAGCTCTTCGAGATTTGATTGTTCTGGCTTGTCACTCAGAATGCTTTCCTTTTTAGACACTTCGCCTTCTTCAAATAATGACAATTCAACATTTTGCTTATTCCCTGATTATGAGCCAAAATGTAAGTAGATGTGTAGTATGTGATGACCGTACTCTTCTGCAAGTTTAGCATATTACCTCTGTGCCTTGTCAACCACTTCCGGAAACAGTATGCCGATATGGCCAAGAATAAAAGACCCAAAACTACTGTGCTTGCAATGACGGCCTTCATGTTCTTCCGGAAACCTGCGTTCAGGGTGTTGAAGCTAGTTAAGAAAATTTAGAGCAAAGGAACTGGAAGTAATCCTTCAATTTGATTTCTTTTCGGTTGAAAGGTAATCATTAAGAAAATGGGTTGAGGAGATTTTACAAATCGCAGCGTAAATTCTATTTCTATCAGGTTTGTATCTAAGAACACGGGTATGCAACAGCAACAATAGCATAGCACAATGTATTACCAAGTTCCGTATGTGCCACCCTTATGTGAAGGTCTGCCCCATTAAAAGAGAACTGTTGTATGTCAATTAGGCTGCTGCTCCAGTACATACATCCAATCCCTGTACTATAGGCATATGCTATGCAGGAGCAATTGTTCAAGCACTGATTACCACAGTCTTGCTCTGTAGCTGACCTGAGGAGCTCCATTAAATGAGCAAAATCTGGAATTTTTATGTTTGCAAGCTTCAAAAATCCATCTGGTTTGCCCTCTTGACCAGCAGAGATGTTTCTGTCGCACTGCAGCAATGCCTTTCTGGAGCAGCCACCAGTCCAGTTTCCCTTGTCCCATTCCTCCTTGTTTTTTGGTTCAAAACCTTGCAGGCATGTACAAATTGGCGAATGCTGAGGATTGCAACTTCCGAAAGGGCCACATTTGCCATAAACATCACATTCACTCTTTAGACTTGTCCACGAAACCTTGGAGTGTCCATCTCCATAATACGAAACCTTCTCAGCTAGAACCCCTGAAGAATTCAATACATAGTATAACAAAGCAAGATCATTGATGAAGGAGTGTGTAAAATATTCAGATCCATTAGGGTCTGTCACCAGATCAAATCGATTATGGTATGCAGAACTCATTTCAGGAATTCCAATAAACACGTTTCCATTCCATGGACCACTCCGCCAGTAAGGTTTACTATGATTCCAGATGAAAAACTCTGGGATTTGAAGAGGGTCAACGCCAAAAGAGAAGTTTCCAACTGAGGGATCAGAGGGACTTCGCCATGAGGTCAGCCGGATCATGTTATTTTTGCTTATCACGCCTATTTTCATTGTCCTCACAAGAGTATCCGTAGGAGTCTGAAAACTTTCCCACAAAATTCTTCCATTTGAGTTGTCCCTCAAGACCAAGTTCCCAGTATCCAAAAGTTGTGCACTAGAATTTGCCACAGAATTTGCTACGTTAGACGACCATAGTACGTTCTTCTGCCCATTCAAGATCACAGCATTACCATCTTCTGAAATTGTCAACATTCCTGCAGAATCCGTAATGGGGTCGTCTCTGTTAGCCACCCACACAACACTCTGTGCTGGAATATTGAGAATGATTCCAACATAGCGGTCACTAGTATTTACAGGACTGAAGAACGCTAATTTAAAGTTTTGGCTTGCGGAAACTATAGTTGCAGAATCTCTCATTGGCTCGTTGACAGTTATGGTGTCTAGAGCAATGAAAACTTCTGACCAAAAACAAGCAAACAGGAAAAGGAGAGGGAGGAGGTTTTTGAGACCCCTCATTTTGATGGCCAAGTGAAGAGAAATGTATATGGTTTTTTATAAAACAATGCAAGAAATGCAGCTGCTGAGAGTATTGTGACTTTCCATGAACCTCGTTTGTTCCTCTTACTCACTCACTTCCACTCAAGTTGCTCCAAGTCTGCGCTTTGTAATTGTATCCGACTTGGGAAATCCTATTAATCATCGAAAGCAACAAAAAAAGTAAAATACACACACTAGTTGAGTCAATTAAGGATAGTGAATGGTACTGATAGGAATAAAAAGTGTTTGAACTTGGTCATGAACCTCAAGCTACAGAGATATTTGACCTTTCTTCTTTTCTTTGTATCTCAACCATCTACTTTGATTGGTCGTTCTTGGCGTCGGCACTCGGCAGCCTACCAACCGACGTATTTTTATTTCCAAATAATCAACGCGTGATTTTCAAAAAGAAGAGGGTCCAAATAGTTGAGATTCCTCTTTGGGAATTGGGATAATTGGATTACTGTTTCTTGTGGCGATTGTACGATGTCTTTTCCTCCGGACTATTTGATCTATAAAAATGTAATTAGTATATTTAACTGCTCCAACTGAACCACTCTGAACTTTGTATTTTTGCCACATTGCAAAGATTCTTCCGGCGAATACTTCTAACTTAGTTTAATTAATTTAGTCCTACCAAAATAAAAATAACTGATTTGCTGTTAATTAAGGTGGCAAATACAATTAAAAAAAAAAAAGGTGGCAGATGAATGAAGAGCAATGTAACATGGCCAAGACAGAATGTAATGGGTGTAAGGTTTAAGGGAAAGTGTATAGATGCATAATCTATATTTGTCTATCTATTACTATTCAAGTACTCATATCTCTATGTTTATCTATATTTATAGTCTGTATCAGCGTTTGAAAGTTTCCAGTTTGAGACCCTGAAGCGACTGATGCAGTAGATATCCTGAAGCCATCCAAGAAGGTTCAAGTCTGGGTACTTGCACAATTCAAACGTGCTAAAAAATTGCAGCTATAGTCTCTAAAGAATTCCCCAACTTCCGCAGTTACCAAGTAATGTAACTGGAACGAAGTTGAAGTGTTGTATGGTAAAAATTTTCATTGCGTGACAATAGAAAATAGCTATGTATCCTCAGCTGAGTCATTCATTTACAACTTTTCTCTACGCAGTATTCATCAGAGAAAGATCAAGAAGAAAGCTAAAGGCTATGCATACAACAACAGAATGTGCTATCTTCCTTGGAGAGTTGTAAAACTGACATCATTAACAGAATGTTGTGAAGATTCACTTTCTGATAAACCCAATGTTGCAGTATAAGCTGGTAATTTAGGAGGAGGAAGTTCTGCAATTTCACTGTTCAACATTGAAAGAACATTAGACATGTTTGGCCTATCACTGGCAGATTCTTGCACACACAATATTCCCGCATGGACATATCTCGAGACCTCCACTTCAACTCGTGGATCAGATAATAGTGGGTCTAACAATTTTATGGCTTGTTTTATATTCCACAGTTTCCAGGCCTGAAATGTTGTAAATACAACATGAAGTGGATTTAGTGATCAGCTAAGTAAAGTGGAAATGAAGTTTTATTGACCCTAATCATGTAGAAACTTACATATCCTATCAGACTCAGTTTGTTCTCGTCATAATGGAAGCTAGTATTTTTCTTTCCACTTACGATCTCTAATAACAATATTCCAAAGCTGTATACATCTGATTTCTCTGAAAACTGGCCACCCATCGCATATTCAGGAGCCATGTAGCCGCTGCAACGCATTGTTTAGGCATGAAAATTTAGTTCTGGAGTTACACTTTGTTAATTAAGGTTGGTAAGAAGAGAGTTTGAGTAAATCATGATAGAACAGAAAGCAATTGAAGAAATTATGTACTTACTATGTTCCTACAACTCTATTTGTGTTGGCTTGATCCTGGTTGCCTCCAAAAATTCTTGCTAAGCCAAAATCTGATATCTTTGGATTTAGCTCTTCATCTAACAGGATGTTGCTTAGTTTCAAATCTCTGTGTATAATTTTCAATCTTGAATCTCTGTGAAGGTAAAGGAGGCCTCTGCCAATCCCTTCAATGATGAATTTGCGTCTGTCCCAATCTAGTAAATTTCGTTTTTTTGAATCTGAACAGAATTAGATTAGAATGAAATAGAGAATTAGAAACTAGGTGCTTGGGGACAGTACTTCTACGCTTATCTGAAATGCTACATATGCTAGTATTCTGGAGTCTATGGAACCTAAATGGAAATAGGTATATACACCATTAACTTACTAACCAATTACGTAGAAATCCAGGCTTTTGTTCGGCATGTATTCATAGACTAACATTTTTTCCTCTCTTTGGACACAGCAGCCCAGGAGTCTAACAAGATTACGGTGTTGCAGCTTAGAAATGAGAACCACCTCATTCATAAATTCCTTTATCCCTTGATTCGAAGAGTTTGAAAGCCTTTTCACCGCAACTTGCTGGCCATTCAAAAGTTTCCCCTGCAGATTAATTGAACAAGATAAATAAATCATTCATGGATCGATCCCTTCAAAAATACATTTTTGTATGAAATACCTTGAACACAGGACCAAAGCCACCTGTCCCCAGCTTATTCTTCGCATGAAAATTTTCTGTTGCATTAGCCAGTGTCTCGTAACTATATAATGGCAACTCCTCAAGCTTTGATTGTTCTGAGTTGTCACTCACACTGGTTTCCATTCTGGACACTTCCCAGGCTTCAGACAATGTCAAATTGACGTTTTGCTTATTCCCTGATTATGAGCAAATATGTGAATAGATCTGCAGCAAGTAAAGACTCCCCTTTGACAATCTTAGCATGTTACTAACGACTCCTCTTTGACAATTTTAGCATGTTACCTCTATGTCTAGTCAACCGCTTCCGCAAAAAATATGCTGATATGGCCAAGAATAAAGCCCCCAATATTACTGTGCTTGCAATGACTGCTTTTATTTTGTTCGGAAAACCTGCACGTCAGGGAGTTGAAGCTGGTCAAGAGAATTTAGAGCACGGGAACAAAAGGTACTCATTAGATTTGGTTTCTTTTTTTGTCGAAACATTAGTCATTAAACAAATAGATCGAGGAGGTTTCAAAAATCAAAGTGTAAATTCTATCAGGTTTGCACTTAAAAACACAGGTTTGCAGCAGTAGTTAAGCATAGTGTGGTACCTGGTTTTGAATAGGCCACCTTTACGTGAAGATCTGCCCCATTGAAAGAGAATTGCTGTATGTCAATTAGGCTACTGTTCCAGTGCATACATCCAATACCCGTAGTATAGGCATAAGCGATGCAGGAGCAATTGTTCAAGCACTGGATGCCGCATTCTTCTTCTGTCGCCCTGAGGAACAGCATTAAGTGAGAAAAATCGGGAACCTTTATGTTGTTAAGCTTCAAAAATACATCTGGTTTCCCGTCTTGACCAGCAGAAATGTTTCTGTCGCATTGCAGCAATGCCTTTCTGGAGCAGCCGCTGGTATAGTTTCCCTCCTCCCATTCCTCCTTGTTTTTTGGTTCAAAACCTTGCAGGCATGTGCAAATTGGCGAATGCTGAGGATTGCAACTCCCAAAAGGTCCACATTTGCCATAAACGTCACATTGACTCTCTAGACTTGTCCACGAAACATCGGAGTGTCCATCTCCATAATACGAAACCTTCTCCATGAAAACCCCTGAAGAATTCAACACATAGTAGTACAATGCCAAATTACTTGTGAAAGAGTGGGTAAAATATTGAGATCCATTTTGATCTGTTCCCAGATCAAATCGTCTCAGGTACGATGTACCCATTTCAGGAATTCCAATAAACACGTTACCATTCCACGGACCACTCCGCCAGTAAGGTTTGCTATGATTCCAGATGAAAAACTCTGGGAGTCGAAGAGGGTCAACGCCAAAAGAGAAGTTTCCAACTGAGGGATCAGAGGGACTTCGCCATGAGGTCAGCCGGATCATGTTATTTTTGTTTATCACGCCTATTTTCATTGTCCTCACAAGAGTATCCGTCGGAGTCTGAAAACTTTCCCACAAAATTCTTCCATTTGAGTTGTCCCTCAAGACCAAGTTCCCAGTATCCAGAAGTTGTGCGCTAGAATTTGCCACAGAATTTGATACATTAGATGACCATAATACTTCCTTCTGCCCGTTCAAGACCACAAGAATACCATCCCCTGATATTGCCAACGATCCTGCAGAATCCTTTATGGGATTGTCTCTATTAGCCACCCACACAACACTTTGTGCTGGAATGTTGGTAGTGATTCCAACATACCGATTATTAGAATTTACGGGAGTGAAGAATCCTAATGTGAACGACTGGCCTGAGGAAACTATTGTTTCAGGATCTTTTATTGGGTGATCGGTTGTTATAGCGTCCATAGCAATGCAATCTTCTAACCAGAAGCAAGCAAACAGGAAGAGTAGAGGCAACAAGTTTTTGAGTCCCCTCATTTTGATGGCCATATGAAGAGAAATATGTCTTCTACGATATAAGCAAATTATACAACTACCAAAGAGTATTGAGACCTTCCAGGCACCTCACTCCTTCCTCGTACTTGCTTCTATAACCCAATCGCTCCGCGGCTGCGCTTTCCTTCTGAATTTTAAAAAAAAATTGGCTAATGAATAAAAGCGACAAAGAAGAAGAGATGGACAAGTTTGAGCTAATTTTATACACATGCAAATCGCAACACGTATAATATCTAATCTTAAGGGAAGAGAGATTCACCTACCCAAGGGATTAGAGGTCAAGGTCCATCTTAACGCTTTAGAGAAAATACATAAATGTAAGAGAAGGTAATAATTATTTATATATATACATAAACATGATAGATTGGATGAAATTTAGATGTGCTAATGTGTATCCATTCGGTACCCGTTAGAAAAATCCTATTAAAAATTTTTTTAGGTAATTTACATATCTCCACTGTAAATGGAGTTGGGGAAAGGCCAATTTGACAAGTTGGTAGACGAGTTGGGCTGAATAAGGGCAGCAAAATAGTAGTATTAGTAGTACTTGGAACGTTTTCGAACTTGGGGGGTCATAATCCTCATTCTAGAGAGATTAGATCTTTCTTGCCTTTTATCGGTCCGTTTTGGCGCGCTATTAGACGGCCAACCGGCAAAACTTCCAAGGGTTTCCATCAATAATATGAATACACGACGAAAAAGTTTGAGTTAGTAGAGATGCCTCTTTCAAATGACCGGATGATGAGTTTCAGTCGTAGTAATTGCATGGTTTTTTCTTCGTCTGGAGTTGGTTTAACAGTCAAATTGTGAATATCCTATTTAACTGCATTTACTTTTCCGCTCTATCTTTGTACTTTTCGCCACAAATTTCAGTACATACCCTGAAATTATTGTTAAATGGAGGTGTGTCTACGTGCAATGAAAAATAAAATTATGTCCATTTTCTGTAAAAACTATTTGGCTATTAAGCATTCGAAGAATAGTTGACAGACAAATTCGGCCTATCTTTTGCAGAGTCTTGCAGGCATAATAGTCCAACATGGATGCGTCTCAAGACCTTCATTTCAATGGACGGGTCAAAAACTGTCGGAAAGATAAATTTCACCGTCTCACGCGCATTCCACAGTTTCCAGGCCTGAAAATTATGAGAACGAAATTGTTAGGATCCAAACGCGGAACAAACAACTATTGATATATCAAATATATAATAATTTAATGATAAGCAAGTCACAATCATGAAAGATAAACGTCACACAGTATTTAATGTGGTTCGTCTCCACCATTGAGTCTACGTCTACGAAGAGAAATCTATTTTTTATTACGAGGGAAAAATTCCATACAAAACTACAATTTGAATCCAAACTCAATTCTTGTATACCATTTCTTATCTCCCAAAAATCCTCTTTCACCCTATATATAAGGTTACACGTCCCTTCTTATGTGCCCCTCGTGTGTGTCTTTGTAATATGTCAATCTACTTATTTATAGAGAATATTATTTGATTAAAACCCAAATAACAACAAAAAATCAGTGCTGATTTCTAGACTTGTACAGAATAGAAAATAATTTCTAAATTCTAAACAAAATAGAAATTTTTTTGACTACTATTTCAAGTAATTAAGGCCCCGTTTGGAACTTGAATTTTTTAGAAGTTTGTCTAAAACTTTACTATAGTGCACTGTAGAAGTTTTTGAAAAAAATTTTTTAAGATAAAAACTTTTTTTGCTGGCGACTGACTATAGTCGCGATCTGGTCCGCTACTGGCTGCGATCTGGTCGCGCTAGGGGAAGGGGAGGGTGGTCGGGGAAGGAGAGGGGGAGGGAGAGAAACAAAAAAAGAAAAATAGCATAACAGAATGGTTGCAGATCGGTCAAAGGGGGAGGGGGAGGTTAGGAGAGGGAGAGGAAGAAAGGAAAATAAAATAAAAAATTTGCTGGCCGGCGCCGGAAGCAGCGGCGGAGGTGGTGGCTGGCGATGAAGGTGTGGTGGATCCGGGTGGGGGAGAAAGAAGAAGAAAAGTGAAAGTTTTTTGTGTATTAGATATTTTGAAGTGTGTAGGTTAAAAAATTTGATAAGTTTTTTTAGATTCCTATAACTAAAATTGTTAAAAAACTAGTAACTAAAAAATTTGGCAAAAACTTGGGTTCCAAACAGGCCCTAAAACCAATTAGAAAACTAGTTATTTCTACATAAATTAATAAACTTGTCTAAAAGAAATTAAATCAATTTCCTAACAAATTTTCACTTTGGCAAAAAAAAATTTTTAACAACCATTTGTCTTCAACTAGTAAATAATATGGCATCAAATTACACATCCGAATCAATACAGTTCTGACACAAATTGATTCAATCGGCAAATGAACATGTGTAATTATCCCGAATCCAATCTTCAGTTAACTCGCGGGAAGGTGCCTCAATTTACTATTTCCCTTTGTAATATTTTTTCTCACCACCATTTGCAACTCGAGATCCCCTTCTATGAATTCTAACCCTAATCATTGAGTCAATCAAATGATAAAATCACCTTACTTCTTCTTATATTCAGGACAGTCTTGCCATGTGTGATTTTTAAGACTTCACCTGCAACGTAATACTCGTAGTCATTAGAACCTTCTGACGTTGAATAATTAAATTCTTTTGTTTCTTTAGGACACATGTCACACCACCTAAAAAACATAAATTGAATCTAAAAAATCACTGGGATGAAATATCAACCGATAGAATTGTGAGAAAGTCTTCATTGATTCACATCCAAAATGAACATTGGATTCTACCTTTTCTTTTATCCTTGAATCACTTGTTTAGATTTATTGTCAAACATTTCTATACTTTTCGACTTTTCATCCTTCACTTTTAATGCTTTTTACCAAACTTTTGAAATAAAGATGTCATCCATTAAATTGTTTAATTGGTAACAACCACCAGCTCACTTGATTTCAATAGTTAACCAGGATCTAATTTTGAACCCTATTCTGATACTAGTTTGTTGGGGTCTAAGTGTCCATGATCAGTCCAATCTCACAACCAAACTCTGATACCACTTGTTAGGATCCAAGCACGGAACAAACAACTATTGAGATATCAAGTGCACATCAATTTAATGATAAACAAGCCACAAGTATGAAAGATAAATGACACACACTATTTAACGTGGTTCGCCTCCACCGTTGAGTGTACGTCCACGGAGAAAAATTCGTTCTTTATTATGAGAGAAAAATCCTATACAAGAATACAACTTGAATCCAAATCTAACCTTTGTATACCATCTTTCATCTTCCAAGAACCCTCTCTCACCCCATGTATAAGCTACATGTCGTTTCTCGTGTGCCTCTTGTGTGTCTCTTTGTAGTATACCAACCTACTTAGAAAACTAATGCTAATTTCTAGATTTGTACAGAATAGGAAATAATTTCTAAATCTTAAACAAAATAGAAAATTTCTTAAGTATTACTTTAAGTGACTAAAATCAATTAAAAAACTAGTTACTTTCACACAAATTAAGAAACTTGCCTAAAAGAAATTAATTCAATTTTCTAACAGAAATGATACTGGAACTAATCATGAACACATTGCCGTCCCATGGACCACTGCGCCAAAGAGGCTTGCTTTAATTCGAAATGAAGATTTCTGGAATTCCTGGAGGATTAAAACCAAAAGAGAAGCTTCTAATGGATGGATCAAAATGACTTTTCCATGAGGTCAGCCGGTTCTTGTTTGGGACTTGTCATGGTTCGCCGTCGCAGGTCATGGTTGCATCGTTATCTCGGTTGCTCCACATCCGTCACAGCATATCAGTTAAATATCGGGTGATACGCACATTATAGCATAAAAAAATTTTCAAAAAATTTAAAAAAAATACTAAAATTAGAAAATACCAATAAATGTACAATCTGAAAAATATTCGAGTTGACTCTTAGTGAATTCGGATATATCGATCGATACTATGCATCATGGATTCGAATCGGTCAATGTCAATCGAGTCAGAGCGAGTCCCCTCCGTTCTAGTTGCGACTTGACCAATTTGTATTGGAATTGGCCGATATTGCTAACCCTTGCTGACAATAGTGTCTGTAGGATGCTAAAAACTTTCCTATACAACCATTCCATTTGAGTTGCCTCTCAAGACGAAATTCCCAGTATCCAGCAGTTCTGCACTGGAATTTGCCACCACTGTAACATTAGAAGACCACAACACCTTCTTCTGCCCGTTGAAGACCACGAGATTACCATCTTCTGAAATGGTAAATATTCCTCCAGAATCCTTCAAGTGTCTGTCTCTCTTAGCCACCCAAAGAACATTTGGCTGAGCAAAAATTATTGAAAATGATTCCGACGTAGTGATTACTAGTATTTGCAAGGCTGAAAAATCCCATTTTGTAATTTTGGCCTGCTGAGACTATAGATTCAGGGTCTCAAATCGGCCTAGTGATCGTAATGGTACCATCATCAGCCTCGCAATCTTTTGCAAAGAAGAAAGCAAAAAGGAGCAGTAGAATTACCAATTTTGCAAGTCTCCTCATCCTGACGCTGCAGAAAAAAGTTGTCTATGATTGATATTCATGTGGATTTTGAGTTTCGAGCATTGGCATTTGAATTCTTCCTCTTCATAATCTTACCGTGTTGCTGGATATTTCCTTCATTTCTGGATTCATAGTCAGCAATACAGAATAGACCCCTGGACTATAATAATGCTTGCGCTCTAGTAATAGTTGTTTCAAAAGTCTTGCATTGTAGACTAAGGATGATATCAAGTCGAGTCGAACTCGAGTAACGCTTTACTCAAGCTCGAATTCGATGCTTAGTAGTAATACTGAAATTCGAACTTGAACTCGAGTTTGAATCGAGCGAGCTGTTTGAACAAAGCTTGAGCTCGATTCGACATGATATTGGAAGGGCTTGATAGAGCTCAAAAAGTTGGTGAGATCGATATCGAGGTTAAGTGCTCGAACTCAACGAACAGTTAGGGTAGTAAATATAGCAAATACTCAATCTAAAAGAGTAATTTAGTTGTTTATAATATATTAATTAAATAGTACACCAAGTACTTAATAGAGCTCGACCACCTTTCGACTATATGATATAAATACTCGAACTTAATTCGAAAAACTCAATCAAGTAACTTGAACTCGACTCGAACTCAACATTGACTGAACTCGAGTCGAACAGTTACTCGAGCTACTCGCGAGCTCAAGTCAAGTTGGAGAAATCTCTAATTTTGTGATGAATTTAAAAAAAATTCTACAAAAGGGGTGATTTTGGTAATGGATTCCGTTCGGAGGGTCTTCGCATTCGTGAAATGCGAGCTCAGTAGAGCTCACATTTCACGAATGCGAGGTTAGAATAGAGCTCGCATTCGCGAAATACGAGCTCTACTTATTGAGCTCGCATTCCGCGAACTCCTAGTTTGCTGGTTCAGACTTGCGGCTTTGAAACTTTATCTACTTCAGTTGCTATTTGGTTGTCTTTGTTTGGCCGCAAGTTCTGATCTGCTGAGATTTGTGTTTATAATCAATAACCCTGGTTTCATTTGAAGTGTTCAGTGTTAAGGGGTATTTGGGGTGATAGGTTCACTAGTTTTGTTTGAAGCTTTGCATGATTTTTCTGCATCGAAATTTGCAGAAGCATTGTTGTTGAAGAAAAACTGTTCTTTGATGCTCGCATGATCCTTTCATCTAATTTGTTTTGTGCTTAAACATAAGGATTTTTGCGGCTAAAAGATGGAAAATGTTTAGAATTTTTATTACTATAGTCTAAGTGTTAGACTGTTCAAGTCATTAGTTGCAGTCGGATGAAAGGAAACTACATCAGACACCATAAAGGCTGTGCCGCGAGCCTGCTGCCGAACCATCTTGCATGAAGTATTTTCAATATTTGCATGATTTCCTCCTTGTCTTGGCTCTCAGTGAGCGCGCATTCGGGGAATGCGAAGACCCCTATTTGCAGAACACGCACCAAGAACCGCCCTCGTTGTAGAATTCTTTTTTTTTTCCATCATAAACTAAGAATTCACCCAGTCAAGTTGCTCAATTGAGTTACACCCCCATTGTAGACCCCATGATGGACTATTTTTAGATATATGCCTTATTGAAGGCTTTCTGATAAGGGTCGGCGCAACCACGCCCAGCTATTTACAGCCCAAATGAACCGCATCAGCTCCGCCTCCATCTAGGCCGTTCAATTACATATTTTTAAAATTAAAAATTCAAAACTGGAATCAAATGTGCTAATTAATTCATCAGTCTATCTAAGAGCTCATTCATTTGGATTGTTATTTTTTAGAATTTTTATAAAAAATATATATATACACTGTAATGATTTGATATGCATGAAATAGAAAGGTGAATCCAAAAAAATAAGTTTATGAAAAATGTAAAAAAAAAATTTGGGAAAAATGACAATCCAAAGCGATCCATTGCAGCATGAGATTTCATTTATCGCGGTTGCCCTTGACCCAGCCTCGTGGTCAATGTATGAATTCCTACGTGGGTTTATCATTATTATGATGTGAATTTTACTTTTCTTTCCCATCTTTTTTATGGAGCAAACGTGTTCAATTATTATAGTAAAACAATTATTTTAATGAAGTTTGTAGAACTTAAAATACTACTTCTAGACTAGTTAACCTCATTTATTTAACATTTTCTTTCCTTGTCAGCCTCGTTCATTTGACATTCTCATCCCTTTTTTATACAACCTTAAATCTTGAAAAGTGATAATACCACAGCCACGTTTACTGAACTGTCAATAATGCTTGTGGAGTCAAATGTGATTAAATCCCTATGTTGCATGATTTCATTCTCCTCCAGACTTGTTTAGCTATCAAAAGGTAATAATAACTTAGCATTTAACTAACCATTCTAACTTATATTTGTATTCTTTTTGCCAATAGCAGTAAGATTCTCTTATGGAATCATTTTTAATTTAATTAATTTAATTTAATCTTACCAAAATAAAATTAATAAAAAAAAAAGCGTTAGAACTCCAAATATGCTTTCTCTTTTGCAAAATCAGCAGACTTTTGAAAAATTTTCTACTAACCTTAACCCCGTGAGAACCCTCAAAAGCCAGTAACTTTTGAAGGTCTCACAGGAGACTAATATACTAACTACCCAAACCCCCCAACTCCGATGTGGGATATCAACCTTCACAAGAAAACCTGCTAGACCTAAAGAGACCCCAGACCCCAAATATGCTTTCTTGCTTCGCTCCCTGGTAAAGTTTGACTAGCTTTTGACCATTGAAAGTTGGTGAAAGGTACTTCGCTGGTTCTCGTTTGCTTGCACGCCATATATGGCGGTCAAAGTAAAGACACCAAATATTATGGTGGACCAAGTCGTTCATTTATTTATGGTGTTTTTCTTCGTGGCTATGGTGTTTTTCTCTTGCAAAGTCATAGCCAATCAAAGAAATCAAGTTCGTCCTTTTTTGAATATTCTGATCCGAGGCTTTGACTTAGAAAATGCAAAAAAAAAAAATATATATATATATATATTAATTTTTGTTTATTTCCCACACTTTTCCCTGCAAACAAACATTACCTACATATTAAGGGTTTGTGTAAGGCAATGTTTAAGTGGGCCCACATATTTTAGTAGGGAGAATTGTAATTTCAGTTACCAATGTTTAGTTTCTGTGCTAAATTGATCCTTAATGATGTTTCGGTTAAGACAAATCTGGTCTTCAAAATTTTTTATATTAGGTAGGGCATTTGACCGGAAATTCAAGAATGACTAACTGTCAAAATTAAATTACCGTTAGTCAATAATTTTAACTTCGTACTTTTGGTCCCTAATGTTTGGAATTTTAATCATTATTGTGAGGCCCCTGTCCGTCCGTAATCTGAGATGAGGGTTATTCGTTAATCGGTGGGGTGGTTTCGGGTTTTTATCGCCCGCCTTTTCTACATTTTCTTTTTCTGAGTAAATATAGGTTTTAGATGATTTTTCTAGTATCGGTTAGTTTTTGAGAAATTAAGAACGTATATCGGACGTGGGACCCACTAGTGCGAAAAGTTCGGAAAAATTCGGCCAACTAGGTTAAGTTTTGGATACTGGATTTAAATTATCGGGTGTGAAGAGATATTTATAGGTGTGAAGAGATATTTATAGGTATTAAGTGGATAGGTGGAGGAGAGAGAAAAGAAAGGTAGGCAAGTCATTAAATGAGGGACAAGTGTCACCATTTGAGTGGTCCAACCTTAAGACCACTATTCATTGTCTTACCATTGACTAAATAAATCATAAAAATCACCAAAAATTCCCCATTTTTCCTCTAAGCTTGGCCGAACCACTTCCTCCAAGAAAAGAAAGAAAAGCTTCCAAGTTTCTTGCTCCAAACTTGTCCAATCTCACAAACTAACCATTTAATCTTGATTTCCTTCCATAAAACCTCTTAGTTTAGTGCTTGTGAGGTGTTGTGTGGAAGTATTTGGGAAGCCAAGAAGACTTATAGCTCTCTCCCTCTTGTGTTTAAGGTAAGTTGTGAAGAATCACCCTCCTCCTTTAATTGATGCTTAAATCATGCTTAGTGGTAGTATAAGATGCAAGTTTATGGATTATTTCTTGATTTATGGTTGAAGTGATGAACTTTTATTATTTTGGGGATTTTTCTGTTTTAATATAAGCATGACTGTGTGATTATCTATGATGATTAGAAATGGTATATAATGACTCTAGGGGGTGGAAAAAGTGATTAATTGCAATCAATTTCTGGTTTGGAAGCATTTCAGAAAATTAGGGTTTTTGATAAGAACATTCTGTCCGAAATTTTAGGTCCTAGTTAGAGGCCGAATTGGCCTTGGCTTAAAACATGAAAGTTGTAGGGAATGACATTTTAGAGATGCCTGCAAAATTTTAGGTCAATCGGAGTAGTGTAGAGTGAGATAAGTCGAAATTACTATTGCTGTTCTGGTTTTACCCGAATGCAGGAACTGCGATTGTAATTGGTTGTTTTTGTTGGGAATGCTTTGGAATCAGTTGTTGAGGCCTTCTGATGATTTATATCCCTGTTTCTAAGCTTGTGGATGGCTTTGGAATTTCTGGATTTGGACTTATATAGGCTGTTTTATGATGTTTGCACTAGAATACGGTTTGTGAACCTGTTAAGAGATTCTGGTATAATATGTTACATTTTTGACGTAGTTACACTCGAAATTGGGTTGAGTGGCCTTCTTCAATATTGTAGCCTCTTAAGTCCTCAATCTACCTGTAAAATCTCAGGTCAACCGGATTAGAGTATCCTGAGTTATGGACCAAACCCTCAGGCCTGTTTTAGACATTAGTTTGTGTACATTTTGAATTTTAGTTTCTGATCGTGGGTTTTTCCGTGTTGATCATGTACGAACTGGGTGCTGATCCCTTCATATGAAATTTAGATCTTGGTCTCAGCTTCGAAACGGTATAAAGTACGTTGAAATCCGAGTTCCGTAGCTCCTGTTATGACCGAAACAAAAGCGATCGTCAGAACTGCCTTGTATCTGGACAGTTCTGACGGGTATTTTGACACCCGAATTTCGTTCTGTTCTGAGTGGATTCAGGTCTTGGCCAAAACATCAAAGTTTTACCCTTATGTCTCAGCTTTCTAATGCTTTTGGAATTTCCTGATTTGGACTTGTGAACTGGGAGTTATGGTCCCGTAAACAGACCCTGTCTGCCATTCAAAATGTAAACTTCTGGTACCGTTTTTCATGATTTTGACCTGTTTTGATTCGGATCTAGCTTAAGGTGTCTTCATGAGGATTGTAGGCCTTCCTCTTAGCTTCAAAACGGTATCTCGCTCACCTTGATCCGACACACCTAGCCTAACTTTCGACCAAAACGGTTTAAGATGGCCGATTTGGCCGTCCCGTTTGCCGTTCCGCGCGTGCGCGTGTGCCCCTTTTTGCCGTTTTCGCACTTGCGCGTGCCAATTTTGCCGTTTTGCTTGTTTTACGTGTGTGAGTAGCTGTTTGTGATATATTGTGACACAATCTTCGATTTCAGACGGTGGTGAACTAGGCGGAGCCGGTGGGGCCCACTACTAGCCAACCAACGAAGTGATTTCCGCTTTTGTACTACTTTTGTATTTGGAGTAAGTATTCAGGCCGCTTTTGTATGTTAGTTGCTTATGTGTTTCGATATGTATGAAGAGGGTACTTAGACGAGGGTGTACTTTATCGCACTCGCTCTAAACCCTAATTTGCACACATATTTGAACATGGCTTATGTATATAAGCAATTTTGGAACTAAAACCCTTGAGCTGGTGGCTCAGGGTGACTTTTGAATAATTTTGTGAATTTTGTGAGTTTGAGGTTGAACTCAATACCTAGATGGACTATTCGAGCCGGTTAGGGCTTGGTCGAAGTCAGTCCAACTTGGTTTGAGGTCACCAAGTTTGTGAACCCGGTTCGCTGAGTATGTGAACCAATTTTGTGACCCGAGCTTGTGACTCAAGCTCAAGTTTGTGATTTCGTTCGCCCGGGCAAGTTTGTGAGGTGACTGGCCAGTGAGGGTGATAAGGTGTCGGTGGGTGTATAAGTGAAGTTCTACGGACTATTATTTGCGGTCGACGGAGTGTCGGCAGGAGATCATACATGGCACATGAATTGGCTTTGGAGCCACCCGTATCCTTATTATATGATGTTGTTCTTTTCTGCTTTTGCTTTACTCTTATTGTGTAATTGTTGCTACGTGAATTTATGCTTTCGCCCCTGTTTACTTACTAAGCATATAGCTTACCCCTTTCCTTTTGTTTTCCTTAGCAGGGGCCGATGCGGGGACTTTTGGCACGTACACTAGTCTAGTTAGGTTTGATTGTAATAGTTGGACATATAGTATCTTTGTTACTTTATTTTGGCGGTTTGTATAAGGACCCTTCTTAGGGTCTATCTTCTGCTGGTTGTGGTCATAGTATATTAGAGTGGGTTGACTCAATACTCTTGAAGCTGTAAATAGAACTTTTGGTGGTTGTATATATTGTATAAAGTGCTCTTTCGATTTATCTAGTTTTATTGCTTTAAGTTTTGAGTCCTGGCGCGAGCTAGGCAGGCGGCCCGCCGATACCCTTGGGTTCGCCCTTGGGAGAAGTGGGGTCGTCACAATTATAGTGGCTTAAATTTTAAAAATAGTAATATTGAGGGTTTTAGGATAAAATGAAGGTGAATTACAACGAAATTGTGTTCAATGGGTAATAGGAATTCTAATTAAACTTTTATCCATTTTTATTTTTATTCGATTTATTCGTGCCATTAATTTCTCATATACATTTTTTTTGGTTTGCATAATCAGTCTCGACTGGTATAATATACATAATTATTTTTTTGCGCTATTGATTATTAACTGATAGTGAGTTGTATTGTCTTTGCATTAGGGACGACTTTGACACATAGGCCAACTACTAGGAATTGAAATTGCAATTAATTCTACCTATTTTAGTATTTTGTGGAGGTGTACTTAAATGGGAGAGTTTATAAATGCAACCAGGAATAAAACTGCATGCCTTAGACAAAGTGTTAAACATGTCATTATAAAATTTGATCAAAAAAATTAAAGAAAAAAATAAATTAAAATTGATACCTTCAGAACAGAATGGCGATTGGTTTTTACTGGAACAATCTAAAGAAACACTAGTGAACAAATGATTTGGAAAACCCTAATATTTTTGTTTGGATACCTCACTATTCTACTAATCTTTGCCCATATTGCTGTAAAATGTGCTATCGGCCTTCTACAGCTGTTATACTGACATCATTGGGGGAATGTATACCTTGTTCAGGATGTACAGTTTTTGAAGGACAAAATATGGCATTATAAGCTGGTAAGTTGGGATAAGGGATCTCAACTATTTCACTGTTAAGCATTGACAGAACAGCGGACACGTTTGGTCTATCCTTGGCATGCTCCTGCACACATAATAGTCCAACATGGATGTATCTCAAGACCTCCATTTCAATGCACGGATCAAAAATTCTTGGATCGATTAATTTCACTGTTTCACCTGCATTCCACAGTTTCCAGGCCTGAAAATTGTGGGAACAAAATGCAACTGAAATTAATCATGAGTTGTATAAAAGTGGAATGAATTTTGCATATGGGAATCGCCGTGTATAGAAACTTACATATTCTACCAGGCTGTGATCATTCGCCTCGTTACCAAAGCTAGTGTTTCGCTTTCCACTCACAATCTCCAACAGCAGCACTCCAAAGCTGTAGACATCTGACTTTTCAGAAAACTTTCCTCTCATTGCATATTCTGGGGCCATATAGCCACTGCATCCCGTTATCAACAAGGGGTGATATTGATTTATGCTTAAACTCAACAGAAATGGGAGGGGGAAAGGGGGGGTGGGTATTTGCAGTTTCCATGATTGAACTGAGATAACTGGTACGTGCTTACTATGTCCCCGCAACCCTGTTCGTATTGTCTTGATCTTGGTTGCCTCTGAAAATTCTTGCTAAGCCGAAATCTGATATTTTTGGAATCAGCTCCCCGTCCAAGAGAATATTACTGGCTTTAAGATCTCTGTGGATAATTTTCAATCTCGAGTCCCTATGAAGGTACAAGAGGCCTCTGCAGATCCCTTCAATGATGATGGTGCGTCTATTCCAACCAAGTAAATCATGTTTGCATGTATCTGAAATCAGGCAGAACGGAGTGCTGTTTTATTGTTTAGTCAGACGATCATCCATCAACAATTCTGTAAATACAGAGAAGACATCCTAGTAATCAACATTTTGGTACAGGAAATTATAGCTAGCTAACCAAATAGATAGGCATCCAGGCTTTTGTTTGGCATGAATTCATAGACTAGCATTTTCTCCTCTCTTTCAACACAGCACCCAAGAAGTCTGACAAGATTTCGGTGTTGGAGTTTTGAAATGACCAGAACTTCATTCTTAAACTCCTCAATCCCTTGAGTCGAAGAGTTTGAAAGCCTTTTCACTGCAATTTCCTGGCCGTCTATCAGTTTCCCCTGCATATGTGTGCTACACGATTATTGAGTTCTTTACAGTCCAAACTGCATAAGGTTCCGCAAAAAAACGAACGAACACTTGATATACCTTGTAGACTGAACCAAAACCACCTTTCCCAAGCTTGTTTTCCACATGAAAAGTATTTGTTGCGTTAGCCAGTGTCTCATAACCGTACAGATGAAGCTGATCTTCACTGTCGCTGAGCATGTCTTTCATTCTGATGATTGTTTCACCTGCTTCAAATAGTGAAAGTTAGCTTTGTGCACCTTCTCCATATTGCGAATATGTCGTGACTTTATCTTTGCTAATCTAGCGCTTTACCTCTATGATAAGGCAACCACTTCCATAAGAAATATGCAAAACCAGCGACGAACAAAGATATCACAACAACTATGCTAGCAATGACTGCTTTCTTGTGACTTTTGCCTTGGCTGTGATCTGCATTTCAGGTGGTTCAAAGCAGATTATGAGAATTTACAAGGAACTAGACATGTGCCATCATATCAAATTCCAGCATCATTTTGAGGTAGATTTGTGCAATAAATTATCAACACAGCATAAGAAGATTTCACTAGTCATAGACTGGATCACATCCATATATGCAAGATGCAAGTAATGAATAAGGGGCTGGAAAAGTAATTACCAAGTTCAGAATAAGCCACACGCACATATAGATCTGTCCCATCAAAAGGGAATTGTTGTACATCTATCAAATCGCCACTCCAGTGCATACATCCAATGCCCTTAGGATATGCATAAGCTTTGCAAGAGCAGTTGTTTGAGCACTCATCACCACATTCTTCCTCCCTTATGAGGTTGAGGACGCCAATCAAGTAAGAGGAATCTGGAACTTTTACGTTGTTGAGCTTTAAATACCCATCTGGTTTGGCCTCCTGGCCACCAGATATGTTCCCCTGGCATTGCAGCAATGCCTTTCTAAAGCAGCCACCAGTCCAGTTTCCCCTGTTCCATTCCTCCTTGTCTCTTGGCTCAAAACCTTTCAAGCATGTACAAATTGGCGAACCCTGAGGATTACATATTCCAAAAGGGCCACATTTGCCATAGACATCACATTCACTCTTTCGACTTGACCATGTTACCGTGGAATCTCCTAGGTCATTGTTCCAAACGTTCTCCAGGTAAATCCCAGAGGAAGTCAATACATAGTGGTGGTATGTCAAAACAGAATCATTGACGCAATCGTAGGTAAGGGATGCAGAATCTGTATTTTCATTCACCATATGTAATACATGTCGACCTGAATACATGCCAGGAACTCCAATGTACACGTTGCCATCCCATGGACCACTGCGCCAAAGAGGCTTACTCTGATCCCAAATGAAGACTTCTGGAATTCCTGGATGATCAAAACCTAAAGAGAAACTTCCAATAGATGGGTCGGAAGGACTTTTCCATGAGGTAAGCCGGTTCTTGTTCTTGGGGCCTGCCCCTAGTCTCATTTTGCAGACAATGGTGTCTGTAGGATGCTGAAAACTTTCCCATAGAATCATTCCATTTGAGTTGTCTCTCAGGACTAAGTTCCCAGTATCCAAGAGTTGTGCACTACAATTTGCCACCGAATTTGAAGCATTAGAAGACCATAAAACCTTTTTCTGCCCGTTCAGGACCCTAAGGTTACCATTTTCTGAAATGGAAAATATTCCTCCGGAATCATTCAAGGGTTGGTTTCTGTTAGCTACCCAAAGAACAGTCAGTTGAGGAAATTTATTGAAAATGATTCCAACATAGCGATTACTAGTATTTGCAGGGCTAAAAAACCCCAATTTGTAGGTTTGTCCCGCGGAGACTACAGATTCGGGGTCACGAATCGGCTTAGTGATTGTAATGGTATCATTAGCTCTGCAATCTTCTGGGCAGAAGCAAGCAAACAGGAGTAGCAGAGGTACTAAGTTTGCAAGTTCCTTCATTCTCCTGCTGCAGAGAAAATGGTCTATCATTGTTTTGCAACTAACTATTTGAGTTTCGACACTTCACATTTGACTTCTTCCTCTTTCTATTCAAAGTTCAAACCGCGTTGCTGCTGGATAGTATTTCTTAATGGCAAGTTTTCCTTCATTCACCCACAACAATTCAGACAGCTGGACATATGCATTCATGTTTCAAAGTCGACATTTAGACCCCATGATGGCACTGTATTTATGCGACAAAAAAATTTCCACCTAACAGGATTCAACTTCTATAAAGCAAAATCGGAGATAATGTTCGCGGAAATTGGTTCAAGAAAAAAATCTACACTTATATTCGTCGTTGTGGGTCCTTTTAGAAGTTGTGCCGTTAACCTCAGGACAACGACAGGAATGAGATCAAAGAACATTTTGGTTCTTGTTCTTTTAGCATTGCAAGTTTGTTGAGAAACACACACCACTCATTGATTTACAAGTTGTTATTCTGAATCCAACAATCACTATAAAGTCTATAGTCACAGGTTTCAATTTTCTTTTTCCTTGCGTGTTTAAGACGTAGATAGCATCCAGACAACTAGCCATTCTTTGATTTAAGGTACAAAAGGCAATTTGAACCAAAAAAATTCATTGTTCGACAAGGATGGCAGCATAACCGAATTTTTTTTTTCCAGTACCCTCTAAAACAACATCAATGTGCTTCACATCTTCTGTGCACTCGAAAGATGAAAAACACTTACCCCCAAAAGAAAAAAAAAAACATGTATCGGGATGTGCTATCTGCCTAGAACACTTGTTAGACTTGCACCATTCACAGAATCTGTGCTTTTTTGAGAACATCGAGCTGAAGCACCCAATCTTCCTATATAAGCTGGTAAATTAGGACGAGGAAGCTCTGCAATTTCACTATTCAGCATTGACAGAACAGCTGAGACATTTGGCCGATCATTTGTATATTCTTGCACGCATAGTAGTCCTACATGTACGTATCTCATGACCTCCACTTCGATGCATGGATCAAAGATCAATGATGGGTCTATCAAATTTGTTATATCATTTTCATTCCACAAATTCCAGGCCTGAAAAATTTGGCAAGTTGATGAATTTTGGAGTTCAGAGATTGAAATGTTAGAAATGGAAATGAATCTTTAGAATTGCAGTCCTAATAAAGAAACAAGCTTACATATCCTAAAAGGCTGAGCTCGTACTCATCATGGTAAAAGCCCGTGTTTCTCCTTCCGCTTACAATCTCCAATAATAGCACTCCGAAACTGTAAACATCTGACTTTTCTGAAAATCTTCCCTGCATTGCATATTCAGGGGCTATGTAGCCACTGTTATCACATAATTTGGGGACGTGAGAACAAAGTTAATCTACGGAAGTTGCATTATAGGATATCATTTTAGCAGTATGTGCTTACTAGGTTCCTACAACCCTGTTGGTATTTGCTTGATCTTGGTTGCCTCCGAAAATTCTTGCTAAGCCGAAATCTGATATTTTTGGCTTAAGATCTTCATCTAAGAGGATGTTGCTTGCTTTTAGATCCCTGTGAATAATTTTCAATCTTGAATCCCTGTGAAGGTAAATGAGGCCTCTTGCAATCCCCTCAATGATGCTAATGCGGGTGTTCCAATCAAGTAAACCAGGTTTCGATGACTCTGAAAAGATCAGGAGGACTAAAATCATCATAGGTTTATCAAACAGTGTTGGGTTCCATAAAGAAAGACGGTTCTATGGAACTTTAGTAACCACATTGGAAAAAGAACCACCAGATTGACTAACCAAAGAGATAGGTATCCAAGCTTTTATTTGGCATGTATTCGTACACAAGCATTTTTTCTTCTCTTTCAACACAGCAGCCAAGAAGTCTTACAAGATTTCGATGTTGAAGTTTAGAAATCAGCATAACCTCATTCATAAACTCCTCAATTCCTTGACCAGAAGATTTTGAAAGCTTTTTCACAGCTATCCCCTGTCCATCTGATAGCTTTCCCTGCAGTTACATAACCGTTACATTTGCAGTATTCAACCATAGCAAACACCACATGCAGCTGAGGATGTGTACCTTGTAGACAGGGCCAAAGCCACCTTTTCCAAGCTCATTTTTTGGTTCAAAATCATCTGTTGCATTAGCTAAAGTTTCGTAACTATAAAGTGGTAGCTCTTCAAGCTTGTGTTGCTCCAAGTTGTGGCTAAATACTTCCCCTGCTTCAATTAATGAAATCTGATCTCCTTTCCCTGTGCTTATCATGAAATAGTGCTTGGTAAATTTATGATGAGGAAAAACAATATCTGAAAAATGAAGCTAAAATCAGAGTAATACCTTTCCGCTTAGCCAGCCACTTCCAACAAAAGTATGTAGACAATGCAAAGGATAAAGATGCTGCAATTACTGAGGTTGCAATGACTGCTTTCATGTCCCTTTTCTTGCCTATAAATGTCAAAGTTTCAAAGCATCTTCAGAAAGCCTACCATCGAGAAAGAACTAGCCAAATGCAATTCTATGTCATTTTGACTTTCTTGTAGAATTTATAGAAAAAATGTAAAAAGAAGTGAAGGAGACTTGATAACTTAGTTACATTCCAAAATATAGCCTTGATCGAATTCAAATCGTATTTGAATGCGGAAGCAGAAAGTAAAATGCTACATTAAGAGTACAGAGTTACTAAAACATTGTAATAAGAAGTGTCATACCAAGTTCAGAATAAGGCACACGTATGTATAAATCTGCCCCGTCAGAAGAGGATAACTGCTGTATATCAATTAAGCTTCCGTTCCAGTGCATACAGCCAATGCCCGGATAAGAGGCATAAGCTAAACAGGAGCAATTATTTGAGCACTGAGTACCACATTCGTCTTCTGAAGTTGCTACCCATTCAGCCAAATCTGGAACTTTAGTGTTTGGGAGCTTCAAGAATCCATCTTGTTTGCCCTCAGAACGAACAGAATTATTTCTCTCACATTGCAGCATTGCCTTTCTTGTGCAACCACTAGTCCAGTTTCCTCCTTCCCATTCCACCTTATCTCTAGGCTCAAAACCTTGCAAACATGTACAAATAGGTGAACCATGGGGTTTGCAGCTTCCAAAAGGTCCACATATGCCATAGACATCACATTGACTTCCTTGGCTTGACCATGTAACCTCCCAATCCCCTTTTCTATCTGATAAAACTTTCTGCAGTATAGACCCTGAGGAACTCAATTCAAGGTACAACAAACCACTATCATTTGAATACGTGAAGGTAGCATACACCAATCCTGTATCATCCGTTACCAGGCTAAAACCATTTAGATAAACTGGATCCATGCCAGGAACTCCAATAAAGACACTGCCGTTCCATGGACCACTGCGCCAATAAGGTTTATTGTCGTTCCAAAGGAAGAGTTGTGGAGTTTGCTGGGGTTCAATACCTAGGGAGAAACTTCCGATAGATGGATCAGAAGGATTTCTCCAAGAGGTCAATCGGATTTTCTGGCCTTTCGTACTCGAACTTAATCTCATCCGCCGGAGATATGAGTCTGTCGGAATCTGAAAACTTTCCCACAGAGTTCTTCCACTGGGATTGTCTGTCAAAACCAAGTTTCCAGTATCCAAGAGTTGTGCAGTAGAATTTGCCACAGAATTTGAAACTTTAGATGACCATAGTATCTCCTTCTGCCCATTCAAGACCACAAGATTGCCGTCTCCTGAGATTGTCAGAGTTCCTGATGAATCATTTAATGGTCTGTCTCTATTTGCCACCCATACTACTGCAACTGCAGGAACATTGAACATGATTCCAACATATCGATCACTACTATTTGCAGGACTGAAAAATCCTAATTTGAAAGTCTGGCCTGAAGAAACTATAGTTTCGGAGTCCTGCAGAGGCTGAGTGATTGTTATATAATCCACCGCTGTACAAGCTTCTAAACAGAAGCAAGCAAGTAGTAGAAAAAGGGATCCCCTCATTGGTGATTGAGAAGTTATCATTGATGATGAACAATCTAACAATCTAACTCCATTTCATTCCCTCCACAAATTGTTTATATCTGGGAATCTAATACGGCAATACAAGATTTTTGCATTCTTCCGAGATATTTAGACCAAGTCATGCCATAAGAAAATTAAACCCAATCGTGGCTCCTGTCATATTCATGAAGCCATCATGCATGATGAAATCCATGTGTTTGATTATGATAAACTAAAGGACAAATTACATTTTATCCTCGTGTAGTTTAGCATTTTTTTTACATAACCCCCTATGATTTCAAAAAACTATACATAACCCCCTCATGGTTTGGATTAAAGTGTCAAAGTGACAGAAATAGTCATTTGTAATGGAACTTCTAAAAATGTCGGCAATACAAGATTTTTGCATTCTTCCTAGATATTTAGACCAAGTTATGCCATAAGAAAATTAAACCCAAACGTGGCTCTTGTCATATTCATGAAGCCGTCATGCATGATGAAATCCATGTGTTTGATTATGATAAGCTAAAGGGCAAATTACATTTTATCCCCATGTGATTTAGCCTTTTTTTTTACATAATTCTCCTATGATTTCAAAAGTTATACATAACCCCCTCATAGTTTGGATTAAAGTATTAAAGTAACGGAAATAGTCATTTGTAACGGAACTTCTAAAAATATCGAAATTACCCTTATAAATACATGACACACTAACCCACTTATGGTTTAATACTTTATCATATAATTCTCTTATGATTCTCAAAATATACACATAACCCCCCTTGGTTAATAAATAATTTTCAACTTTATATAAGGGTATTTTTGACATTTTAAGTGATTCCGTTACGAATGATCATTTCCGTCACTTTGATACTTTAATTCAAATCATGAGGGAGTTATATATAGCTTTTGAAACCGTAGGGAGGTTATATAAAAAAATGCTAAATCACAGGGGGATAAAGTAGAATTTGCCCTAAACTATTAGACGTTTTTAGAGCTTTGTCAGTATTTGAGGGAGGTAGAGTCAGCTTAATAATATATTGTCCCAGTTGACTGCATTATTACTCTGAATCAAGCTCATCATGCGGCTTAAACTTGAGAGTCAGTTACCATTTGTCCGCCGTCATTATTGAAGCTGACAAGTCAACTCAATAAACTACTAATCTTTAGGTAAAATCCTATAACACAGCAAATTGCTACCGAGACCAACCTTTGGCGCTTGCAGTTGGCTCTGTAAAGCTTTACTATCTGAAACAGTATCTCCAATAAAAGCATTAGAAACTTTAACAGCGGATAGAAATGTTTGGAAAAAAGGATGACAAGTCATTCACTGGCTTGGAAAAAAGGATAGAAATGTTTGGTACAATTAATTTTACGGAAAGATAAAACATTCTTCTACTGTTTCAAAGTAGCATATTTGACCTGAAACCTGAAATTAAGCCCAGTAGTTTGCGCATCAGCATTTTCATTTCATTTTTTTTTTTTTTGGAATAAACAGAATCGAACCTAAGACAAATCAAACACATTAACTACCGGATGTTCTACAAGATTTGACTACAATTTTTATACTTTTAATCCAAAAACCTGAACGTTTCAATGTTTTCATTCAGCTTGTTTCTAGAACTCCATAGAGAAAATTTATGCCAGACGCGGCTTCTCAAACTGATAGTTAGTTACTCTGAACTACAAAGCATCCCATTCTTCCTTCTTTTTTTTTTAAAAAAATTAATCCATCCTCTGCAGTGTGGTGGTTTACTTTTATCTCATCAGGTAACCAAATTACTGTCAGAGGTTGTGTCCACGCACTAAAAGCTGTGGTATATGATCATGTTAGCATACTAAATCAAGACTCAAACATAGAAATTTTTATATTATTATTTAACAGTATCAAGTTACGGTCTTAGTAATTGTATTTGAATCCAGTTACGATATTATTGATATTGTGATTTGTCAAGAAGATTAAAATTTAATAACATTATTATTATGATGTATGGTTAATATATTATCATTAGCATTATTCCTCTTCTCTCATATATATTGTGTAAATTGCCTCCTCATCTACATTAGTTTTTGTGAAATTTATCTCCTATAATTTTTGGGTGAAATCTTTTTGAGTTCTACAAATCATTGGCTGCAAAAATAACAATAGTTAAAAGAACGAACCATTTCTTTACGAAAGGTCATATGTTTGAATTTCGTACTCGATGTAAAAATGATTATCAATAATCTATGATTCCAAAAACATGCTCTGGTTTATGGTGGTGATTAGAGTCGAACCCATTATAACTTTTATTAGCAAAAAAAAAGGACAAAAGTTGGAGGCTTGGGAAAAGAAATCCCTTTTGCCTATAATATCATGTATGCTCTAATTCATGGTGGTGATCAAAATTGAACTCATTCAAACTTTTATTTAAAAAAAAAATGTTGAAGGCTTGGGAAAAGAAAGCCCTTTTGCATATAGCGTCCTGAAGACTATTTGATGAACCCAATGGTGACAACTAAGTTGCAATTTTAATTCTTTCAGCTCGGTGTCTTTGTCATGGATAAATTACACTTTACCCCCCTATAGTGTAGTATTTGTTTACATGGCCCTCCTATGGTTTCAAAAGTTATACATAATCTCCTCATGGTTTAGATTAAGATATCAGAGTGACGAAAATTGCAATTCACAACGGAGTCAACTAAATGTCAAAAATACATTTATGTAAAGTTGAAAATTATTTATTAACCACGGGGGGTTATAGATATTTATTGAAAATTATAAAGGAGATATATAGTAAAGCACTAAATCATAAGGGGTATATATGGTAAAACACTAAATCAAAAGAGAATTATATGGTAAAATAAAAAACCATATAAGGTTTGAGTGTCATACATATTCTATTTATATATTTTGGTTACTTCAATTATTTAGTTTTTAAACAAAGGTAATTTCGATATTCTCATAGGTTCCATAACGGATGATTATTTCCGTCAGTTTGACACTTTAATCCAAATTATGAGATGGTTATATATAGCTTTTAAACTATATGGGGTTATATAAAAATTAGTTATATCACAGGAAGTAAAGTGTAATTTGCTCCTTTGTCATTGAACATCCACTTTTAAATCCCTGTATAAAAAAGAGATTGATCTCCAAGATTGAGGAATGAACGAAATGTTTTATATCTTTCTCTTCTTCTTTTTCATCGACTTTAGTATACCACTTAAAATTAAGTATTCCAAGATTGTACCATGTAACTACTCCATCTATCTTAGTGATGTAAACCAATGAGCAGATTCGGACCAGTTGGCAAACCAATGAGCCGATTATCAGCTGGGTTGGATATCTTATTATTCTTCAGTTCTCGATTGAAAATTATGTTTATTCTAATTAGTCTATTATAATTGATGATTGAAGTTACATATTATGTCCAGTTATGCCTAAGTTACCATCATGCCTTTTAATTAGAGTTAAACGCATCTCATTTCAGTTGTGGCACTAACCAAGAAAAAAAAAAATCCAATTGATTACATATCAATAATAAATGTGATTAGAATTAAAACTGCCAATATAAAAATATATTCACTAACCCTTGCTCTTATCTCAAATCATTATATGTAAAAATTATCTTCAATTATTGTGGTGTCCCTTTTTTATTTAATGACTAGACAAAAGATCATAGATAGCTAATAACAAGAAAAAAAAGTTAATTTATTTTTTGTTGGTTTTATGCACTGGCTAGACACATCATAGAAAATTTCTGTCTTACTATTACAACTTACAACCCCGGTAAAATATATAGTAATTTAGCTTAGATAAGATAACCTTCCATCTTTGAGTTTCTGTAATCTCCGAGTTTTTGTAAATTGTAAGTATACAATGCATAGTAAACGTTTAATTTCTTTTTTATGTAATCAACATTTTGTGCGGCTCACAATTGATTCATTTTGTTCATCATAATTTCTTAGCCAATGTTATGCCTACAATCAAAACTTTACAAAATTTACTGAAGTCCAAAAAGTTCAACATACTAGCCATTAAGATCCTAGACATTGAAGACTTTATTAATCCTGCAAAACATGTTTCACTACTAGAAATTGTGACTAGTCAATGATGGTCAAAAAAGGGTCTAAACAGTCACAAAAACTTTTTGTAACCACATTGTGACATGTATATGAAAGTCACGGATTTAATAGTCACAAAATTTTTTATGACTTGTATATGAAAGTCACATTATCAATTGTGACTTGTAAGAATACCTTTTATGACTTGTATTTTGAGTGTAATAAAAAGTCAAAAAAAATAGGATTTATTTGTGACATGCAAATAATAGTCACAAAAGATCTTTTGTGTCATGTTTTGCTGGTCACAAGTGCTATTGGGACCCACTAGTTAAATTAGACCCCAATAGCCTTGTGGCTAGCGGACTTGCGAGTCACAAAAACATCTTCTTTTTTCCTTTTTTCTTTTTTCTCTTTTCTTTCTATTTTTATTTCTTTTGTTTTTTTTTTTGGAAGGCCAAAACTTAAAAGAAATCCATTCGCAAGCCTCTTTAGTTGATGTCCATCAAGAACTAAGAAAAAGAAATAAATTCATTTATAGCAAATTAACTAGCTACTCCTTCGAGTATTAATGAATGAAACCTTCCATTAGTTAACATACTAATCGAGTCTCGCAGTATACACTAATGTTCATCAAAATTACAATATCACATATACAAATAGGCAGTACCATCTGAACTTCATAGAGAATGGCTCGAGCCATACGAAAACCTTCTAAGAGCCAAGAAATGATATCCTAAACCTGCAAAATGAAACACATTCAAAAAAGGAATTACATCCCGAACATGAACTTTCCATAACAAAAACCAATGATCCCTAAAGTGAGTAATCAGTTTGACCATAGCACCAAGATGATCTTCAATTTACAACATGGTCAATCAGTTTAAGCTTACGATTTTAGTGCTACTAGTATTTTTCAGACTCCATTTATGTGTATCAAAGGAAAATAGGACATTGATAAATAGATAACCAAATTTAAAAGTGGTTACTTGTTTAATGTTATTTTACCAGTCTTCTGTACATCAACGAATTGAAATACCTACAAGCCAGTAACACTTTAGATTCTTTCAAACAAAGCAAATAAGTAAAGGTGAACTCTCAAGTAATTAGCGTTATTGGATTCCATATTCAAGCTTAGTGGTTCTAACTTCTAAGTGATACATGGTCAAAAGTCAAGCATGAAAATTCGTATATAGATAAAGAAATATGAACATAAAAATTTCCTAAAATTGAGTTATCTGTCGAATAGTAAAAGTACTAAAAATCCATTCTAGAACCATGGGTAAGGCATTGACATCCAAATACGTCATCCCGAAACTAATGGTTTTCTGCAAATAATCCAAATTGTGCATTGAAATCTGCTCTTATCTCTGAGAAAATAATTTGAGATGCATAAAGTCAGCCTAAGAAACAGAGACTAGAAGAAAGTATTCATAGGAGAGACTATTGCTAAAACTGTCCATGATAGCAAGTAAACAGTTATTTATATACTTTATACCCAGTAAGCTGTCAAATATATGGTCAGACTGAGATGCATAAATATAACCAAGCAGCTGATTGTATGCTGATACCTCCAAAGCAAACTGATGTTGTGCTACATCCATCTTGTTGAATGCATTACTAGTACTGCATACTGTGAAGTGGATTCTGTTATCGGCCTTCTACAATCGTTACAGTGACATTGTTAATAGAATCAACCCTTTGCGAAGAAGAATCACTTTCTGAAGATCCTAATCTTCTTGTATAAGCCGGTAATTTGGGAAGAGGGAGATTTGAAATTTCACTGTTAAGCATGGATAGAACAGCAGAGATATCTGGCCTATCTTTTGCAAATTCTTGCACGCACAATAGCCCTGCATGGACGTATCTCAAGACCTCTTTTTCGATACCCGGGACAAAGATAGCTGCATCTATTAGTTTAACTGCTTCTTTTTCATTCCACAATTTCCAGGCCTGAGGAAGCAAAATGAAACAGTGAATTTAATTTGCTTTACGCAAGAATGGGATAAGGAACTTTACCCTTATGATACTCTTCATAGTCGAAGGTATTATCTTACATATCCAAGTAGACTCAGCTCATTCTCGAGATAATAGAAGTTACTATTTCTCCTTCCTGTCACAATCTCTAATAGCAGCACCCCAAAGCTGTAGACATCTGACTTTTCTGAAAACATGCCTTCCATTGCATATTCCGGGGCAATGTAGCCACTTACGTTCATCACCATATATATAGGCAAAAAGAGTAAAAAAGTAGTTTGAGTTATGAGGACTACAAGGGGAAGAAAAACAGTTTAGATTTATTATGAACTGATTGAATTAAACAAGAGAGCGAACTGTACTCACTATGTACCCACAACCCTCCTTGTATTGGCTTGATCTTCATTGCCTCCAAAAATTCTTGCCAAGCCAAAATCTGATATCTTGGGTCTCAGCTCTTTATCTAAGAGAATATTGCTTGCCTTTAGATCTCTATGAATGATTTTTAATCTTGAATCTCTGTGAAGGTAAAGGAGGCCTCTGCCAATCCCATCAACGATGGTGACGCGTTTTTTCCAATCGAGTACACTTGGCTTATCAGAATCTGAAAGAGCAATAATGACGTAGATCAATATGACTCAGTATAGGGTATTACGGAAAATTTCCTGTGCCGTATAGTGCTGCTAGTCGAAAAACCTGGTTTTTTGGAACTGAAGAAAGAAAAAAAAAAAAAAAGTGCTGCGATGTTCATCAACAAACCGAATAGATGGAAGTCCAGGCTTTTGTTTGGCATGTATTCATAGACTAGCATTTTCTCTTCTCTTTCAGCACAGCAGCCAAGGAGTCTAACAAGGTTCCGGTGCTGGAGTTTAGAAATGACCACAACTTCATTCATAAACTCCTCAATGCCTTGGCCAGAAGTGTTGGAAAGCCTTTTCACTGCAATTTCCTGGCCATCTAACAGCTTTCCCTGCAGATGCAATGATAATTAAGTTCCAATCCTAGCAAACAACTCATTTAGTTCTTGAAGCAGCGTGGAATACCATCAGGAGCTTACTTTACCTTGTAGACTTGACCAAAACCACCTTTGCCCAGCTCATTGCATGGTTCAAAGTTATCTGTTGCTTTAGCTAGTGTTTCATAAGTATACAGAGGTAGCTCTCCTAACTTGGCTCGGTCCCCAGTTTTGCTGACCATGTTTTCCACATTATACGTAGGTTCAAACAAAGACACCTGATCATCTTGGTCTTTACCTATTTATGAGCAGGTGGTAGGTGAATGCATGAATATAAATGACAACACATGAGAAATTAATTAAGCACAGTTTGAGCATATTAAATAATCTCACCTTTGTGCTTAGCCCACCTTTTCCAACAAAAATAAAGAGAGACGGCAATAAATAAAGATGCTGCAACCACTATGACTGCAGTGACTGCTTTCGTATCCTTCTTTTTATCTGTATTTCAAGTGTTGAAAGCATAATCTCAGAATTTTCATACAAGGAATTAAGTAATATGCCCTCATTTTGGTCATTTTGATACCTTTCTGGTAGAAACACAAACAAATTTCATCATAACTTCAAATAGATCCAAAAAAATGTGAAAATTATCAGTTTTGGACTTTTGGATTGATTGCAAATTAAAAAAAAAAAAAAAAAACTGGGCACAAATCCTTAGACAAGTATAAGCAATTGATAAGTGAAACACCTAACCATAACAAGAGTATAGAAGATATATCTTACCAAGTTCAGAATAAGGTACGCGTACATACAAGTCTGCCCCATCATAGGAGAAGTGCTGCACATCGATTAGGTTGCCACTCCAGTGCATACATCCTATCCCTTTGTAATATGCATAAGCTGTGCAAGAGCAATTTTTCAAGCAAGAACTACCACATGCTTCTTCTGAGATTACTACCAGCACAAGGAAATCTGGAACTTTCATGTTTGGGAGTCTAACAAATCCATCTTCTTTGGCATCTGTACTGGAAGATTGATTTCTCTCACATTTCAACAATTCCTTTCTTATGCATCCACCACTCCAATGTCCTCTGTTCCATTCCTCTTCATCTCTTGGCTTAAAACCTTGCAAACACGTACAAATTGGTGACTGTAGACGATTGCAGCTTCCAAAAGGTCCACATTTGCCATAAATATCACATTGGCTTTCTAGACTTGACCACGTTACACTCCAATCTCCTTTTCCAATTGAGACCTTTGCCTGTAAACACCCTGAGGAATTCAATGAGTAGTAGAACAGAGCCGGATTATTTACAGAGTTGTAGGTAAAATAAGTAGATCCTGAATTGTCCTCCACCAGATCTAATCGACTCTGATAAGCAGAACTCATGCCAGGTATTCCGATGAACGTATTACCACTCCATGGACCACTGCGCCAGCAAGGTACATTATTCTCCCAAACAAAGAACTGCGGAGGTCGGAAAAGATGAAAGCCTGCAGAGAAATCTCCAATGGAAGGATCAGAAGGGCTTCTCCAGGAAGTTAGTTGGAGCTTCTCTTTTGCACCCGCACTTAATCTCATCTTTGGCACCAAAGAATCAGTAGGAATTTGGAAACTCTCCCACATCGTACTTCCATCTGAGTTGTCTGTCAAGACTAAGTTCCCAGTATCCAAAAGTTTGGCACTTGAGCTTGCCACCGACTTTGAAACATTAGAAGACCATATGGTCTCCCTCTCCCCATTCAAGATTACAAGGTTACCGTCTTCTGCAATTGTCAAAATTCCGGTAGAATCCTTAACAGGTTTGTCCCTGTTAGCCACCCATATAACAGTTGTTCCAGGAATATTGTACATGATTCCAACATAGCGATTACTAGTGTTTGCAGGACTAAAAAAGCCCAACTTGAAGGTTTGCCCGGAGGATACTATAGTTTCATGGTCTCGGACAGGCCTAGCGATAGTAATGGTGTCTATGGCAGTACAAACTGTTAAACAGGAAGCAAGTACAAGAACAAAAGATTCCCTCATTGAGACTGGAGATTCATTGTTTCTTTTTCTTGTCAGTGCTGCCATCAGAGTTAGGCCAGAGGAAGGTACAGTCCTGGAGGAATTGTCTTAATGTTGGATATGTCAAATTCATTCACTCCCTGAAAGGAGTAAGAAAGTAGGAGAAATAGGGAGTCCAAAATTGTGGCTGCCTGTATCCCTACCATGAGCCTTGAATTAAATGGCTAATCCAATTATTAGACCTCGTGTTTTTTTCCTGCCTTTGACGTTTCTGTCCTGGTCCTCCTGGATGGCTACGTGACTAGTACTTGAGTTACATTTTTTTTTTTTTTTTTTTCTGACGGAGTAGGTAACCGGGTCAATTCTTGTGGGGCCCGACTAATCCCACTCCGGCCCGGGAGGAGAGGCCCCATTCCCCGAACACGATAACCACGGGACTCGAACCATTGCGGGCACTGGACATCAGTTTCTAAAGAGACTTGCTGAGACCAATCGAGTTGCCCATGAGAGCCAGACAATTTGATAGAAGGCAAGGATTGAACCCCTGACCTCCCACCCCATCAGGAGAGGCGGTGGCTAGTACTAGCTCAGTGGTTGACTAGTACTTGAGTTACTGGTGGTCTGTTGACCTAATTATCCGCTAGATCAGTAACTTGTGATATCAATTGTCCTTGCTTAGCACATCAAGAATGACTAAACACAGTATGAATTTTTTTTTTTTTGCATCATTTATCAGCTTGCTCAATATGATCTCCCTTGGAACGACTATTAAAAAAAAAAAGTTATAGAAAAATCAGGAAAAAGGGTTTAATCTGCCAAATTGGGGACATAATTGTGTCATGGTAGACAGAGAGGATAGATGTTCTTGCTGGGGCAAGTCATTTAAAGCTCCAAGACAAAAAGTACAGAACAAATTGTAGCATGCATCCATAAAGGCCAAAAAAAATATTGAAAAACATTTCCACGCACTCCCACTCAATTCTAGCTCAAATAATAAATAAATACGAAGATCAGATGTTCCTTCTAGTATTTTATTTTATTCTCATTCTTTTTCTTTATTTGGTTGCTGCCCTACTGGTTACTACTATACTATACTCTTTTCCTTGCTTTGCTTTTGATCTACCAAAGATTAATCCACATGGCTCGTATATCATCAAACTTTAACCACTGAAACTATTCTATTAAAGTTGTAAGCTTATTATAGTACTAAATCACAGGAAGGGCATACTTTTATGGGCAAATTCCACTTTATCCCCCGTGATTTAGTTTTTTTTACATAATCCCCTATGATTTCAAAAGCTATACATAATTCCTTCATGGTTTGAATTAAAGTATCAAAGTGATGGAAATGATCATTCGTAACGGAGTCACCTAAAATGTCAAAAATACCATTATGTAAAGTTGAAAATTATTTATTGACCAAGGGGGGTTATGTGCATATTTTGAAAACTATAAAAGAGTTATATGGTAAAACATAAAAATCATACGGGGTTAGTGTGTTTTGTATTTATAAGGGTAATTTCGATATTTTTAGAAATTCCATTACGAATGATTATTTTCGTCACTTTGACACTTTAATCCAAATCATGAGGGGATAATGTCTAGCTTTTGAAACCATAGGGGGTTATATAAAAAAGCACTAAACCACAGCGGGGTAAAATGTAATTTGCCCTACTTTTATTCCATTGACAAGACAAGCTCAACATGCTATTCTATTAAAGTTGCTGCCCAACATGCTGCGTCATTAAAATTAATTAAGCAAATCAAAGTAGTGCTTTTAGTTCTTTCAAAGACTGGTTCACCTTGTTTTGGCAGTTATCATGCACTGGATGTATGTGCTGTCTTTGAAATAAGCAAATTTTCTCACCCAAAATAAGCTCTTGAATTGACACATTCATCTAGTCCAATTCTATCATGCTGTGTTTGTAATCCTTCTTCGCGCAAATGGACTAAATATTATGGACTAAAACTAGATTTTTTTTTTTCCCTAAAAATTTTATAGACATCATTACTGGCACCCCGACTCGACATGAATATCAAACAACTTCATCTAGGCATTTGCTAATATAAAGAACTTATATTCATTGATATTCATGAGAAGTTGGCTCGACAGAACCGACAAGGAAGGGGGAGAAAAAGGGAAACGACGTGGAAAACCAAGTGAAACAGGGGATAGTGGATATAGGAATCCAAGCAGCTTCAAAAGTTGGACGCTTGGGTAAATGAAAGCCCATTTGCCAAGAGTCAAGAGTGTCCTTCAGTTGCAATTTGATGGAACCCAATGGTGACAACTAAGATGCTATTTTAATTCTTTCAAGAACATCAACTTTGAATTCGTACATGAATGAAGATTATCACGATACTCAAAAAAATGAAGATTATCACGAAGTTAAGTGTTCGTGGATCGAGGAATCTGATGGATATTTTATATATTTTTCTTTTTGATTTTTATCAACTTTTGATTTGTTTACCCCTTAAAAAATTAGTATGATAACACTTAGTAGCACAGTAGCAGAGTCAAACACACACTAGAGTTCAATATATGAATTTTCTAAACAAAAAAAAAGAATTAAATATTAGAGCTTTCTAACAAAAAAAAAAATGTAACTATTAGAGCTTAATATATATCCGATTATCATTTGCAAATCTCAGCTCCTTATCCGCACTCCCTCATTTGGCTTACCTGAAAAATATGAGGAAGGAAAAATTAAAAAAGAGAATCTATATCTATATGTATTTGAGGGCAGGCTTTTTATGAGGAGTCTCCACAAACGTCAGAAATTTGAATCCCTTTTTACTACAATTTTAGATTTATTTTAATTCTAATTCAGTAATCTTCATCGTTTCTCCTTAACTCTTCCTACTTGCCAATTTACGTGATCCACTAATTCACAAAATCAAAACTCCAAAATTTTAACTAACAGATAATAACCACCCTTGCAAAATCACATCTGCAAATCCTAAATCAAGTTTGACACTTATCATACCACTGATAGTAATAATTAACTGATAATTTAAGAAACTCATTACTACGAAAATCACATATCCAAAACTTCGGAACCCGTTTGAATTATTATTCCCATAATTCCACGTATGTTATTATCATAATGTATTTTACTCTTATAATTATTCACAAAACTGATGATGACTAACCCATTTTCATTTGTCATCCACATAAACTAATACAATGAGAAAAAAAAAACTATGTATCATACTCTCACTATAGACGAATCCCACCTATAAGCATTTCAATCAGTGAAAGAGTCAGGATTATTTTCATGGGGGGCCAAAATTTTTCCTAACAAAATTATTTTAATATGCTATGTTCAAAATAATTTTCATCTATTTAAATATATGACATCTAAAAATATCAAATATTAACTTTAATTATAAAGGTATGTAACAAATAAATAATTTTTTTGAAGAAAAAATTAATTTAAATGTAGTTAATTCATATATATATATATATATATATATAGTAAATCTTATATACACTGACAGTGTATACACTATTACCGTTTGATTTTGTGACATGTGTGCAAAAGTTGAATTTTAAATTCAAATTTTGCATAGTTATCATTCATCCAATTCTGATAGTGTATAAACTGTCAGTGTAGGAAAGATTAATCTATATAATATATATATATATATATATATATAGACACACATACAATATGAATTAAAATTTTTAAAACTTAATAGGGCCATGGCCCCTATCAATCCCTCTTGGCTCTGTCATTAATTTCAATGGCACATCAATTCCAAACTTGCAAGATTGCAAAGGAGAAAACAACTGATCATAAAGCAAAATCTATACTGCAATGATCCCATTGAAATATTTCAAAAGATTCAGTAAATTCACTTCCAAAAAAGACAAGTCTCACTGAACATTCTTTTGTAGTACGAATTCTACAAAATTTAACAGAGTCAATTGAATTACCAATATTGACTTTCGTACTAAAGGTTTATTGGTATGAAAAATGTTTGCACATTCGTATAAGATTATCAAATTGAATGCATAATATTTGTAAGTATTTCATTTTGAAATCAAATGAAACATCTGATTACATTCATTTTTATCCACATATCATTCATTTTCTAATATAAATTTCTATTATTATATCAAGGTCCATCTTCCGCAAAAATGCAGTTCTTGAATGATGTGCACATTTTATCATATTTTGAACTATTGTTAGACAAATTTTAGATTTTAATTATATTGGTACAATTTTTTTTACTTTTTTTAATTCATCCTCTCTTTTAATTTCTTTCAATAATGTCAACACCGTGCGTAGCACGGGTAATCACACTAGGTATAGATGCATAAGAGAACTCTTAGAATCCTTCCTATTATCAAGTTCAGGGTTGGTTCAGCACGGGTAATCAAACTAGGTTTAGATGCATAAGAGAACTCTTAGAATCCTTCCTATTATCAAGTTCGGGGTTGGTTCGAATCTTGAACCTAATAATTGAGAATAGGAAGGGTGGGGGAAAGGTTGGAGGGGTAAATCAAAAAAAAAAAAGGAGAGATGGAGAAAAGCCAGAAAAAATGTGGAGAGAGCATTGAAGGAGTACCACCACAACAGAATTTTTGTCGCTCGAGTCCTACGGACCTACTCATGGACTTATATTGGACGAGATAAACAACATGATAAATGGAACTTCCCTTGGAGATATTTGGTTTGGTTTAGCTTTTAAAGTTAACAATGCCATTAATGACAGCCGAAAATCTTTGATTTTATACACGAGAGGATGCAAGATGAAAGGGTTGTAGAACATTATTATCTCCTCTCAAAAAGCAGTTTTGAGGTTCGTACCAACTAGATTTCTTTTTGCCTTACTTGTGCTATCAATTTACCATGCTGAAGCAGTAAATGCTTCCTCCTGGAGGGAAGATATCATGCTTACATTCGCAATGGCCTTCCTGATAACAAACATCTCCTGTGGCTTCATGTCCTTTCTGGAGATGATGATCTTAAATATCACTACTTGAAAGTGGGTGAAAGTTTTCACTGGACGTTTAGAATGAAATTTTCACTGGACTTAAATGTCACTATGTTAGTTTTTGTGAAATTTATCTCCTATAGTTTTTGGGTGAAATCTTTTTGAGTTCTACATATCATTTGCTGCAAAAATAACAATAGTTAAAAGAACAAACCATTTCTTTACGAAAAGGTTGGATGTACGAATTTCGCTCTCAATGTAAAAATGACTGTCAATAATCTATGGTTCCAAAAACATACTTTAGTCCGTGATGGTGATCAGAGTCGAACCCATTAAAACTTTTATTAACAAAAAAAAAGGACAAATGTTGGAGGCTTGGGAAAAGAAATCCCTTTTGCCTATAATATCCTATATGCTCTGATTCATAGTGGTGATCAGAGCTTTCAAATTTTTATTTTTTTTAAAAGAATGTTGAAGGCTTGGGAAATGAAAGCCCTTTTGCCTACAGTGTCCTATAGACTATTTGATGGAACCCAGTGGTGACAACTAAGCAGCAATTTTAATCCTTTCAGCTCTGTGTCTTTGTCATGGGCAAATCACACTTTTCCCCTGTGGTTTTGTGTTTGTTTACGTAACTTCTTTTGGTTTCAAAAGTTATACATAACATTTTCATGATTTAGATTAAAATATTGTGACGAAAATTGTAATTCATAACGGAGTTGATAGGGTGCAAAATTGTTATTTCAATTTATGATTATTTTTTCCTTGATTTTAGCAAAATATTATTTTAATTGATAGATTTTACTTATATTTGGTCAATGGTGCTAAGTGTAGGAAAGTGAGCAAAACGTGATTAAAAGGGGTAATTTTTTAACACATTAAAAAATAATTTGGTGGTAGCGCGTTCGAGACCCGTGTCCAAATCCAAAGAGCTCGGGAATTTACTGCATATGGAATTTCCTAATTTAGTCAACTATAGACGGCTTTTGGTTGAAAATTTGGAAGATTTTGATTATATTTATTAGTAGTAGTATTGGATTAGGAAATATGACTTATTATCTTTTGTAGTTGCTTTTTTTATTTAGAAAAATATTTTATTATTAGTAATAGATATCAATTAGGAAATTGGGAGGACCGCAAGGGACGCCCCGTTTGATTAGTACTTCGGCAATAGAGAATTAGGGTCGTGAGTCTTTGGTCTTGAAAAAAGGCGGCCGCTTGGCTTTTCTCTGGCTTCTTGATTATTCACTTTGGTAAAACACTCATGCGAATTCCGTTAATAAAATTGTGTGGCTCTTTCCCGATGACGTGCAACTAAATTTCTCTTTTCCAATTAAGGAATAATGAAGGATTTGATCCATCTACATCAGTGAGATCTAATTTTTTTTTAAATTTTTTTATTCGTTAGTATTCGTATATTTTTTTAATTTAATTTGTCATGATTATTTTGTTGTTTGAATATTAAGAATCTGATATTTAATTCAACTTAACAAACTAATGCCAGTTAAGATAGTTAAAGTTGTAATTGTTTAATTATCTTAAATTAGTGGTGATTAGCATGATTAGTTTCATGTTAGGGAAACATATGATTTAATTTAAATAAATTCTGGTAGTGTATTTATTGATTAGAACAAGATTTTTCTAATTTCTAATGCAATTAAAAAATTAAATTCTACGGATGTACCTAGAGTTATTTCTTAGTTAGAGAAGTAGTTAATGAGCGTATCTTAGCTATTGAGACGATAAGAAAAAGTTAATTGTCATCGCGTGCTTGGCAACTTATTTATTAATGAATAGATAAAATAATTCTTGCATCGATGATTAGTTATATGAACCACTTATGAAGTTATATCCTTTCTATGTCTATGATGAGCCTTGAATTAAATGGGTAATACAATAATTCGTTTCATTATTATACCTCGTGTTTTTTTCCTGCCTTTGATGTTTCTGTCCTGGTCCTCCTCCTGGATAGAGCTTTCTAACCCAAAAAAAAAAAAACTATTGAGCTTAATATATATCCGGTTATCATTTGCAAATCTCATCTCCTTATCCACACTCCCTCATTTGGCTTACCTGAAAAATATGAGGAAGGAAAAATTAAAAAAGAGAATTATAGATGCATGAGAGGACTCTTAGAATCCTTCCTATTGTCAGGTCAGGGTTGATTCGAATCTTGAATCCAATAATTGGGGGTAAGAACTATGAAGGTTTGGAGGGGTAAATTTTTTTTTTTTTAAAAAAAAAAAAGATGGAGAAAAACGAGATAAAATGTGGAGAGAGAGACGATTGAAGGAGTACTAGCACAACGGAATTTGTGTGGCTTGAGTCCTACGGACCTACTCATGGACTTGTATTGGATGAGACAAACAACATGATAAATGAAACTTCCCTTGGAGATTAATATATTTGGTTTAGCTTTTAAAGTCAATAATGTCATTAATGACAGCCAAAAATCTTTGATTTTATACATGAGGGGATCCAACTTCCAAGATGAAAGGGCTTGCAGAACATTATTATTATTATCTCTTCTCTCAAAAAGCAGTATGAGGTTCGTACCAACTAGATTTCTTTTGTGCCTTACTTGTGCTATCAATTTACCATGTTGACGCAGCAAATGTTTCCTCCTGGGGGGAAAGATATCATGCTTACATTCGCAATGGTCTTCCTGACAACAAACATCTCCTGTGGCTTCATGTCTTTTCTGGAGATGGATGATCTTAAATATCACTACTTGAAAGTGGGGGAAAGTTTTCACTGGACGTTTAGAATGAAGTTTCCTGGCATCACTGGAATTCTTTGGTCATTTTTGGTGGGGTGATCACAACTACAAGGAAGCAAGTTTTCCAGTTTTTGATGGCCATATATCACGCGACCATTGTGGTGGCACTGGCACTGCCACTGGTGTAGTGTATGTAATTGGCTAGTAAAATCAGATGGTTTCTATATTGCAAATGCCATCAACCCTGCTCCCAGTGATTGGGTTAAAAAGCATTGGTGGGATACTACAAAGAATGTTGTATGATACAGAGATTTTGGATTATAATCTTGTCATTAATGTTCCTCCAATTTATACATCTTTCAATTCCAAGTTCTTGGAAGATATTGTGGTTGTCAGGGGACGTGTACTCTTATCAAAATTAATGCACTTGTTCGGCTTTCAAGAACAATAATTCAAAGTGTGATGCACCGGTCTGGTCTAATGGTGGTTCAGTCCCCATCAGGTTCCCCCGACTCAGTTGGACCATCCCATAGAGTAGGTTTTTCCTCCCCTTAGGAGTAGGAGTATATTAGACAAGGCTAGATCTGCCGTTACATCAAAAAAAAAAATTCAAAAATTTAAGCTGTGGGGCTAGAATTGATTTTTCATTCAATAATGCAGGTCATCTCTATCTTTAGAGAACGTATTGCACTAAACAACATAATAAATATCTTTTCCCTGTACACCTGCTCCTTTAATGCAAACAAAGGATCACTCTTTTAGTTTGATACTGTTTCATTTCGACTGGTTTTGTCTTTTTTGCTTTGGTAGGTATGCGAATTCTGTCCAAGCCGACAATGTTTCAGCTTGGGCCTTGGTGGGATGAGTGTCGTCTTCATGTTGCGAATGACAACACCCCAACTCTTGTGGATGAGGATTCATCATGTTGCATAAGGTTTTTTGTTCTTTTCTATCTATGCCCAAATTTAACAGAGGGGGGGAGGTTTGAAAAGGTAAGATTAGGAACTTGACCCCATGAAAGCTAATCGTTCAAAGGATCAAATTCAACTAATTAAACCTATTTGGTAGAAGGATCTTTAATTGGTTTTGTTGGGTAGTATTGAAGCCCTCTTACCCCAAAAGTGAGGAGTTTTTTTTTTGACACTTATAGACTAACAACCACTATTTCCATAATTAATGTAACATAAATTAACAATTTTCTCGTCACACATTGGGTCATAGGCTGGTTCTGAATCTTCTGATCATTAACGTGATTATTGTATGATGAGCCTTTTTCTCGCATTTATAGAGTAGCACCAAACTCTGTCAACGACTGATATGGCACAAATCCCACAATCTCTCCCTTCACATATCAAGTCCTACGTGACGAGTCTTTCCCTCCACTTACATAGACTAACACCCTCTAATTTCTTCTACAATTGATATGACATCCCTGCTGCGTCCATGGAAAAAAAAAAAATTTTTGTTTCAACAAATATTAAATTATTTGACAAAAAATTTCTTGAGATTCTCCGTGCTACAATAACTTAATAAGTATAATATATATATATATATATATATATTTCCAAAAATTTTTACCCAACATACTACATAATTGACGTCTTTATCTCGTAATGGAATTTAGGGTGATGCAAATGCTAAATCAACTGCAATTACTGCTAATTAGCATGACTAGAACATTAACCTCCCTTCCATGTCTGTTACAGCATTCCTCCTTTCCTATATTATCATCTGCTGCTAAAACCCATCATGCTTCTGTAAAATGATAAAATTCTCAAACGATAAAACAAATTGAAATATAAGACCCCTCCTAAGTCACCATATGAAACAAGAGGTTACAAGTTTATCTCATTTTCGACCCATACAATAAAGATTTCATGTAACAGTTGTAGGGGACTAGGACAATTCCAGGTATTGACTGCCCTCTGGAAAAGGGTAGTCATTTTCTGATATTTGGTCAACTAACAAGTTTGATCTGCCATATCTTCAAAAGCAATGTCAAAGACGAGAAAAAGGAAATTAAACAATGTGCATCTCATACTTCAGATCCTCCTCCACAGCATGGCTCACTAGAAGGCAGGACACTTTAACAGTAATCATAGCTCTGAAAGTTCAGTTGTTTATTTGGTCTGTTAACGTGCAACTTTGTGTTGTATCTCCAAGATTAAGAAAATAAAGCACTTCCATAAAGGATCCATTCACATGAAGCATTTAAAGATTTCCCTTTGCTCAAAAACTAAACAAAAGGACAAACAAATGAATGAAAATAAAGTAACAATGATATAATCATGCTCAGAAGAGGAGGAACTACTGAAGAATCGTTTTAATAAATGATAAGAAAAGTAAGAGCAAAATGGATGGATTACAGGCTTGCATCTTTTTAGGGAGTGGCATAAAATTCTCAAAATGCCTGCGATCTGAATTATACCCAAGAACAGCTTGACCAGATTTTAGACTCATCTAGGGCTGCAAAATCCCCATCATCAATCCACCAATAAAATGTATAAACACTACATACAACAGTGAAAGGGAAAACTAAAGATTAATCTGAATGATTTATGAGTCAATCACAGAAAAGATACTGAAGGTGGCAAGCAAAGCAAGACACCACTTGGATTCAGAACCAAAAGGCAGCACCAGGGCCATGCATCTCAATGTAGTATACATAAATACAGCAATTAAAACAAATTTTACATTTTTAGACAACAACCAGAAGAACTAATCTGGTTACCTCCTCCTTCAGTAGCCTATTCCAGTAAACATGTTGCTGAAGCAGCAGCACTCTGTGTAGGCCCTCAACTATATAGAAAAGGCTAAGGGGAGCAAGAAAAAGCATAGCTTCAGATATAGAAAGTACATATGAAATTTCCTGTTCAAAGCAAGTGACAATGTACAATAACAAATGTTATCTAGCAATAAACACAGAAATTAGCATACAGACATGAGAAAAGAAAAGCTCATTATCTATTTTAACATTACGAGATCCACTATTAAACTATAACTCATTTAATTTCTGCAGCAAACTCATAACACTTTCTTCATCATAACAATCTGAAAGGGTCACAAGCGTATGAATTGGTTGACCCTAAACAGTCCTTTCTAACCAGCTAAGTTCGGGATGCTAGAAATATCCAGAACATACATAACTTGTTTGACTCTGAATTTAAACATCATTCCAAGCACAAATATGGTTAAACGAGAGAACCCTGAATCTTATCTGTCATCAATTCTTAAAGAAAAAGGATTCCACCTTCAAATTGCACTAGTAATAAAGCAGAAAAATAATCTCAATTCTAAAAGAAGATTAACTATCTAAGTACCTGTAAGTCCCCTCAGCTAAGCAAGTAACATCAGGTTGCATCTTCTGATCCTTGCAACATAAGAAGGGGCAAAGTGCTAGAAGTGGTTGATGAAGAGTAGCTAAGCTGGTAACCAACGACCATTGACCCAAAAATATTGATCCTTCCTGCACTACTACGAGCAGCTTCTGCATCAGCACCCCTTTTAAAAATTACTCTGGCACGATGAGAATCACGATCGACTTCAGTTTCATATTCTTTCAGCGCCCCAAACCTTCTAAACATTTTATTCAAATTTATCTCTGATGGGAGACGATCTCCTTCGGAAAAGGTTAATATAAGTTCAGCTGGTGATATTTCAATCTTTTTCCGATCAGCATCCTCTGGTTGTTCATCTGCTGACATTTCATAATTTCCAGTAGAATACCTCTTTCTAGACTGTGACCTCCGGCCAGATTTATGGGCTTTAGTAGGCTCAGAAACCACAAGCTGATAATCCGTCTCACCGTTCTCATTATTCTGTAGTAATTGCTCCTCAGAGTAATTTTGAACAATTCTGTCAGTCCAATAAGAATCATTGACATCATCAAATTCAAATTCTTCAGTAGATCCTCCAATTGTATGATTAGCCTTTCTCTTTCTACTACCCCCCGGTCTCCCAACAGATGTGTGCTTCCTAACAATTGAATTTCTAAAGCCTGAGAAGAAAATAATAATGTTACTCAAAAAACTGTACCCTTTCTTTGGATCACGAGCTGCCAACTGAAGTTGGGCTAGCATCTCCTCCAAAGAAGAAATTTCTGATGAAACAACTGTCAGTCCTTGTTGGGATTCTTCGTTTGCTAGCAGAGAAGCATCAGTTCCAGTTTGATCATTATGGCCTTTCAAAATTGGAGCAGACCCAGTCAGTTGGCTGGCTACTCTACGAATACAATCACCAACTTTAAACGATGGCTTAGGACTTGAAGATGTCGTAGAAACTTTTGCAGCATAAAAAGTTATTCTTCTATCTGATCCATCATTCAGAGAATCGACTGCTTTCCTTTTCTTCCCGGATTTACTCAGAGCTTTACCTTCTGAATAATCTTCACTATCCGGAGAATATTCCCGGTCACTCATCAACTCTGACAAACTTCTCTCCTTCCGAGTATGCACGCTATCTTTCAAATTCTGTTTTCTCTTATGTGAAGATGGTAGTTGCTCCTCGTCATTGGAAACAGGGACTGATTCATCAACTGCATCATTCAATGCCAAAGTCATTGCATCCCTTTCAAATGTTGCATCCCTTCCCTTAAAGACAGGTGGTTCACGATATCCCTTGAAATGACAAAAAGCAGTGAGCTGAGCTTGAGCAAGCACCAGTTCTAGTCTATCAACTGAACAGAATGGTGACTCTGCAAGTGATCTCATATACTGCAAAAGTTTATCAGGTTCAAAAGAGTCTGCTCCAGTAGTTTTGTCGACACCCTTTCTTCTGCTTGATTCCTCTCGGATCCCAGTGTTTTCAACAATCTGATATTCAATCTTTTCATATGCATCTCTTGGTATACAAGAGCAGGCTAGACCTAGCTCAACACGCCTTTTAACCTCATCCAAAGCACAGCTGACAGCATTTTGAAATGCTTCTGAGTTACTTTGCTTCTCTATCTGAGAGAAATGCGGCCGGAAGGGCTTTAGTAGAGATGCATCATTCCAAGCAAAAGTTCGGTCTCCAAAATATGCTACGAGAAAACAGTCCTTTTTGTAATATTTGACTGCCTTCTCTGAAGCATCAGCAGGATCAGATATTTGTCCAGGCCACCAAGGATGGCTTCTGACTTTTCCCCAGACTAAATCTGTTATGGAGAATTCATTTTCATTCTGTGGTGGCGAAAAATATCCAGCTTGATGTATACTCAGCAAGCTTGGAAGCTTTTCTGTTTTCTCTTCCATTCTTTCTGTTGGGTCCGTCTCAGAAGCATTTTCTGGACTTGATAAATCTTGCTCTTTATGGTCAACCTGTCCATCATGCTGGTACTGTTCTCCAACTCCTATATCTTTCTGGTCCTCTAAAGACTTAGTATCTGGAATATCAACCTGCATCAGATCATTAGGAATATCAATCTGCACCACGTCATTACCATTGGTCTGGCAGCATCCACTTTTGCTTTCAACCAACTGAGACACTGTACCAGATTCTGCTGTTCTATTGGTTTGATCCCCATTTGGCTGAAAAGTTTCATGACTGCCAATATCAACCTCGCCATGGAGACATTCAGAAACACCTGCGCCTTCAGATCGATCAGAATCTTGAGCATTAGAGAGAGAAGCATAAGCTCCTTGATTTAATGTATCTTTAGTCTGATCAACCTGCACCTCATGTGAGAGTGTTTCACTTATTTGAGCAACTACCTCTGCTTTATCACCTTGAATGGACATCGTAACCTCAGCATTTGAGTCTATTCTTTGAAAAGTAGCATTAGATACTTCCACTTTAGCACCTTCTTTAGTATCACTGTTTAAAAAACTGCCTTCACCCTTGTTTACACCCTCTTTCTCAATGTTTTCATCTAATTCTGTTAAAAGAGGCCTCCTGTCTATAGCATCACATACAGGAACCTCCACAGCCACCTGAGACTCAACAGAGGCTTCCATGGGAACAGCATTACCATTTTGTTCACTACATGAGACTGAACTTGACTCCAAGGCAACTTCCTTTTCATCCCCATCAATGACATCCAATGTGTTTAACTGCTCATTCTTTTGCACAGGTTCATTCCCACCTGAAACTTCACTGAAGTTTGCACCTTTTTTTTGATTTATTACTTCAGCATATTCTGTGGCCACCTGTCCATGCTCTTTGGAGATTTCCGAATCTGATTTCACAACTTCATCATCTCCTCTGAAATCTAAATTAGGCTTGATATCCTTCAAATGAGAGTCATCTCCAAGGCTGGTGGCCTTCGCAGCACTGTCTCCAGGGACAGGCGTCATTACTGGCTTCTCAGAATGTTCTTCAGTATTTCGTACAGGACATAAACTTGCATCAGGAGCATCCATGAGAAGTGCTTCATCTTTGAAATCCAGTACCTCGTCAATGTCCATTCCAATCCATTCTCCTCTTTCAACAACCAAAGACTGCTCAACTGATGGCTCTGGTGCAGCATGAGCATCCCCATGACTTCCACGTACTTTTTCCTCCTTCAAAACATCTTGTGCGTGGCTTATGCTCTCACTTTTTTCATCAGAAAGTGGAGCTTCAGGCTCAACACCAGAGTCCTGAAAATTCCCACCAGCAGGAATTTCTCCCTCTTCAACATTTTCAGTTTTTCTAATAGAACACTCAGGTTCCATTCCTGCAACAGCCTCACTCTTTGATCCTGCACCAACCTTTGTGCCTCTGAAAGTATCCTCTCCAACAGTATTTAAGCTGTCAGTTAAGGAGACACTGCTAACAACTGATGCAACTCCACCATCAACATTTTCATCAGGCCGCTCAGAAAAAGGCAATGTCTCTGCTCCCATATTACCTTGACTTGCAATGTTGTCAGCAGCCTTGTCATCCTCTATTGCCTGACCCTCTCCAGAAGAATGAAGAATTTGATCATTTGCAATAGTCTCTGTACCTGCAGTGCCAGGAACTAAGCTTTCTTCTGCAGTAGCCACCCCCAAATGCCTGCCAAGAACATCTTCTGCTGGATCATTATTAAATTCAGCACTTGCATGACTCGAAGTATCTTTATCACAAGCCTCTGAAATTGTCATCTCAACCGCAGAAATTTGATCTTTCCCCAGAGTCTGTAAACTGCTCCTAGTTACACCACCATCCAGAACTTCATCACTCCGACCTGTATCGCCTTCTTCATTCATTTTAGAAGCTTCCTTCTGACCTACTCTGTCTTGCTCGCGATCTGCTTCAGTACATGAAGATGCAACAACAGTATCGATTCCAGGATTCCAGACCTCATCATCCAAAACACCAGTGTCTTGTTCTATATCCCCCATTGCTTTATCACCTCCATCAACCAATTCTGTTTCCTCTACCACCTTCCCCTCAACCAACACACCCTCTCCCTCATCTGTAGCACTCGCCTCTACCCTCTGTGCAACATCCACGTTTGTTTGCTCACCAGATAAACCTGGAGTCACCTCAACTTCCTCCCCACCAACAACCTCCCCAGATGTATCATCCAACATCTGCGGAAAATCCTGAAACCCTTCAACCACAGTATGAGTCCTATCATCCCACAGTTGGCCACCCAAATCCCCAACTTCTCTTGACCCAATATCGCCCCCTACCACAACTTCATTTGCAAAAGACTCCATAACTCTTCCCAAACCATCACTATGACCGCTCACACCATCAACAAGGACATCAGAACCCACAACCTCTATCATTATCTCCTCTCCATCTCCCCCATTATAAGATTGCTCATCTACCTGTCCCTCACAAGCCATATTTCCCATCAGGGTTTCATCACCACTAGGCATAGTAACAGTCACAGTAGAAAAGTCTGCAACACTAGCTACTGAACCCACATCATCATGCTCGTCCATAGAAGACAGAAACAAAATCTGAGAAAAGATTTCAACTTTATCATGAAAGGTGCCAAACTTTACACAATAACTGAAACTTTAACATAAACCCTAATTACAAAACCACTCGAATCTAACCACAAAATGCATAAAAAACAGAAAAGAAAAGGAAAATTGCAAGAATCACAAAATACATGTCAAAAGAAGTAATCTCATATTCTCTGAATCAAATAAAGGTAATAAAGATGGTACCTTGTTTTTGGGTCGTCTTCTGAAGGGTGAAAGCTGAGATTTTTTCAGGGTTTTTTTTGGGAAGAGAGAGAAAACTTGAAGGTACAATGCGATGTATCGAGGAGGAGAGTCTAAAAGTGTCAAAATAATAGTTACACTTCCCAGTTAAGAGGTCAGCAGAGGTAAAAGTAAAAGCCGAAAACAGGTGTTCTCTTGTCCTATATGGTTAAAATTTTAGGAAAAAAAATATGAGATGAGCCTTGGCTATTCAGGTATTAGAAACTTCCCCCACTGACAAAATGACAAGTAGCTGTGTGGATTGTGCATTTGGGTACATCTAAAGAGTATTGCGGTGGGACCTTCAGAAATTCTCTCCACCAATATTGAGGTGTTTTTTTTTTTCAGCAACGATACATTTGTATAATCTACTCTATCCTAATTTAGGGGAGAGGGGGAGCCTAAGGAGGCTGTGGTAGGGGTTAGTGGGTATACAGACCCAACTAGACCAAGAGAGTGCTATGACACAACCCTTAAATTTTTTCCGCTGCAGGTGAGGTTTGAACCCTCAACCTACAGCCCAAGGAGGGACCCTCCCTGGTGGCTACTGAGCCATTGGCCCAGTGGTTACCAATATTGAGGTGTTAACTTGCCATTTTCTACTCTGCTTCTTTTCCAACACAGGCATGCATCAGATTCTTGTCTCCCAAATTTTACTGCCCTGTGGTTTCTGGTGGGGTGAATATGACCTCACGTTTGTACTCTCACTTTTCAAGGCTTCGTTTAAGACATCAAATACTCACTCTAAATGGACATGAGGATCCGCCCCCGAGTTAAAAAGGTTCATGAATATTCAGTTTTCCATCCAGCTCGTGAATAACTTTAGAATTTGTTCTCCTAGCGCAGATTATTGGGAAAAATTATCGGGCGTCTTTAGGATAGCAGATTATTGGGAAAAATTAGCTAATTGGAGCAGGAGATATGAGAGATTTAATAATGATTCTTTAGAACGCTACTATTGTGTCACCTTGTTGTTCTTGTCCTTATATGCATTTGGACTTCATTTCAATTACATGATTGACTAACCAAATGTTCTACGTGTAAAAAAAAAAAAAAATTTATCCTCTCGTCCTGTCTCACATCTTTTCTATTCCAAATTGAGCTATTTTTATAGTCATTGGACCAACTTCAGTGGTCGTTGTATGTATCAAAATTCATATTTGAATAAAAGTTGAAATATCGTTATTCTGATTTGAAAGAATAGTGGATTATGTATTTAAGCATGAACAAATATATAAATTACCAAAGGATGTTTGAGCTTTTGGGTTATATTCCGAAGCACTTAATATGTGAATTAGCATCATCGTCTTCGTAGCAATAGTAGTTCATGCAGACCATAAAATATGCAGAGGACTTCACTTTTGATGTTACCATGATAAATTGGCATTATCATCTCAATTTAAGCTGACAAGTAGAGCAATGGCGTACACCTCTTTATACTTTATGATCTGCATTAAATCCCAATGGAGGCTTAAATCAACTCTAGAAAGCCTCGCAGATTTTTAATTTTTGTAAACACAATGGTGAACTATTACATCAACATTGTAACTGTTGCATACTTAGATTCTCAATTAGTGCTGTTAACGAGCCGAGTCGAGCTCGAGCATGTGATAATCGAGCTCGACTCGAACCCCTAATCGAGCCAACTCGAGCTCGCTCGATTAGTAATTCGAGCTTCACAAACTATTCGAGATCGACTCGATGTGCTCGGTAGAAAACTCGAGCTCGACCTCGAACTCGAGTTCAAAATCGAGTCGAGCTTATCGAGCTCGAACTCGAGCTTGTCGAGCCTGTAGAATATCAAATACACAATTAAAATGACGCTAATACCCTTACTATTCAAGCAATTTCGAGTTCGAACTCGAGCCTATCGAGCTTGTAGAGTATCAAATACATAATGAAATGACACTAATACCCCTACTATTCGAGCCTATCGAGCTTAAACGAGCCGAGCATAGCTCGGCTCGTCTATTAAACGAGCATCAAGTTAAACTCGAGCTCGGCTCGTTTCTCTCAATAAACGAGCCGAGTCGAGCCCTTATCGAGCCGGGTCGAGCTCGGCTCGCGAGCTGCCCGGTTCGATTAACAGCTCTATTCTCAATACACAAAAAAAAAAAATTTTTTTTTTTTGCCACTCAATATTTAATTTTTGGTCGAGGAATTTGATCTATAACTATATGAAAGATTTTTGTTACTCTCAGAAATCTCTGATATGTTTTGAAACTTTAAATGGGACTTTTCAAGGTATAACACCATCTGTTTGATGTAAACTTAATCACAACTATACTACTTCTGCTATAAGTGTAATGAACTTATTGATCTACTTGTGGTTTAATACAATTTTTTAAAAAAATTTTGACACTCTTAATCACAAGATGTCGATCTCATAGTGTTGGTCGAGTTTTGTTCGTAAATAATTGGCGCTATGTATTTAATGAGTTGTACTTCGCAATATACAATTCGTATAATTTTTTTTTTTGTGATAACGATTTCAAAATTAGTATTGCCCAATTTATAAAGTACATGTCCTTTGGGTTAGAATTCTGTCTCCTTGTCTGATTACGGTCAACAATTCATGAGTTAGACTAGCCCTAAGCATATAACTCCCCAAAAAAAAAAAAAAGTTCTAACCATTTATTAGATCTGCTTGAAACATAACCTTCCAATTGAGATTATTTTCTGCAAGATAACTACAGAAAGCCATGTAGGACTGGTCATCCTTTAATGCTTGGGACCAACATTTCCGGCGAAGCATAGCCCTTCAAACTATTGGCCCAATTCCATGGCCTAATCTTGACCACTCGACATTTCAGTCGGTGTAGTTCATCCTCATCCTGCTACTTATCTGGAAAGTGAAAGCCCATGGGTAAGGCCCTAGAAAGTCTTGGGCTAGACATGAATACTTTGGCTCTTTGAATGGCGGAACAATCAGAAGCCCTTCGGGGCCCTTCGGTCTCAAATGCACGAAGAAGTTTAGCTAGCAGAAGTTTCATACAAAATTCAGTATCTGGATCCTCATCCTAAATATTTCCGTTGAGTTTTGTCCTCTGAGAAGATTTGAATCATTCATTTGAGAGCCTATATAGGATGTGGTCTCCATTTTATCACCAGGGCTGAATTGCTATTTTCTGAAATTTTTGTAGAAAAATGTACCATAACAATTTTAATATATATGAGATAAAAAGGTAATTAGAAACCATGTTCACGAAAACTGTAATAATTTTTGAAAGAAAAATGGCAATCCAAACAATAGCCTCAGACAATAGAATATATGATGGCTGAGGAGGGTTCAGTCGCTTTGAGTGGTTGTAGATATCATCACATACATTAGAACATTTTTTTGGGCTACGGAATTATATTTGGACTAGACGTTAACTTGACAAAAATATTCAGTTTGGATGAAAAGAAACTGTGGAATGTGAACATTTTTAGAGGTAGTGAAGTATGGTCTTCTTACCCTGAAGAATCAAGAATTTTACCTCTTGGATTAGAATGAGCTGCTGCTATTTCCATTACTATTCATTCATCTTTTCTACAATTCAACTTTTAAAGCACTGATTCGGTAACATTTTCTACACAAAAACTCACTGTACTGCTTAATTAGCTCTGGCTTGTATAGTTGTCCTGATATTCTGATTTACAATAATACAGAGGAAATCAAAAAAAAATAAAAAAAAGGCCCATAGATTCAATTGTGTTAGGCACATGGTTTCTAGAGATCTTCAAGTTTTGAAGCCAGAGCAAGTGACTCTATTCTAGTACAAAAAATATATTCTTTGTAATGAGCTGTGCATGCTGGCACCTAAGTTTATGCTTTTTAAAGAATCTATGCAAAATCTATTTTAACCTTCTCAATACATTATTGTTTTCCCCTGAAATGTATGTTTGGGTGACAGGTAACTAGTGGACACTGATTAAGAATACTTATTTTCTAACACTTGTTAATATAGATTCTAGTGTTAATTTCTTGTTAATATAGATTCTAGTGTTAATTTTTCTACAAAAAATGAAACTAATTTAAGAAAGTATATTTTTTTTGCAGGTGCGAACTTAATTCGGAAAGTGTCTAAAGACATAGGTGGAATAAATATAACTATACGCATTTACATGATAAGTTAGATGTAAACTAGGTGTTCTCGTATATATTCAAATACCCAAAAAAAAAAAAAAAAGAGTAGGCATTTACTTAGTCAAGGTTTTGGTTGAGCAATGAAAGCATCTCATGAGATGTGAGAAATGGATAACCCTTGTTACAGTAATTAATGCTTGTTTTTTGCAGTTGCTTCCAGCTCAATTTGAGATACATCATGCTTGTTAGAGGAAGAGAGAATGAATGAATACAATTAGATGCCTAAGAATAATTTTTTTTTAAGATAGAAAAAAAAATAAATGAAATGGAAAAGAAGAGAGCCACTGCAGAGACTGCAAATAATGTTGTTCTGACCAGCAGCCACCACCTTCTCCTCCTCCTGTTATTTTCATCTCTAACTGCTCTTTATCCCCACTTTGTTTTAGAGCTCCAGTGCTTTTGCCAACTGTACCTATTATTCCACAGCCAAGCAAACTGCATCTCCATAATCAGCTTACAATTTTACTGCACATTTCACTGACATCTAAAAGAATAACACAGCTTGCAAAGTTGCAAGAGTTTTATTTTCTTATGGCAGATTACACTACTATTATAATTAGCATGTAAAGTTAAAAGTTTGATCAGATTCTGGTCTCACATTCAGATCCACATGCTCATGTTCAGGTCACAGCTACAAAACTACCATGCCATGTGGTGAAAGGTTTCTTTACTATCATCAGAATTATTGAACTAGGTTACATGATTCTTCTTTCCTTAATCATTTAGGACTCAAACAAAAGTTGGAACCATATATAACCCACACTAGCATTAGAAGATTAGACATCCATCTGATGTACTGACAGTTTATTATCATATGGACTCCAAATATATATGTTTTAGAAGGATGCAGACATCAAATATCTAAGGAATGGTCTAGACCAGAACATCCCAACTTGAACAGTACTGAATATAAAAAAACTTTTAATGCACAATTTTTGGCATGAAGATTTTCTTCTCTTGAAGAAAGTGCATGGAGAAACAAAAGCAAGCAAGCAGGGTACCTGTGCTGGGAGAAATGGATGTGGGCTTTGATGTCAAGGCCGGAGCAGAAGCCATTGGGGCAGGTGCGGTCGGAGAGTACATGTGAGCAGGAAGGCCCATTGTCTGGGTTTGATGGAAATGGTAGAGAGGGTACATGGGCATCAATGCATTTGCTCCCACCATTGGTTGACCAGGGTACACTTGTGAGAAATGCCCGTTCATGTAGGACCCCCCAGTGTAGCTTAGCTTCTGTTCATCATCGGGGACAGAAGAAACCAAATCAAACTCTTACACAATAATCCTCTCTTTTTTCCTCTTTTTCTTTCCAGGCAAGGTTTAGAGTTCCATTTCAACCAAAAAGTAAAGAAATCTGGTGCGTTTGCAAAATCATGCAATTTCCTCAAAAGTTTTTGGTTTGAAACGCGATCCAAAACTGGTAAATGTGTCCATGTGAATTAAAGCTTACTAATAATAACTAGGCAAATGTGGTCCAATTTTGTGCCTGCCTACTTTGGCCAATTGGATATCTGGAATAGCCTAGTTGAATGGCTCGACAGTTTTGCATCAAACCAATTAATTACACAGTTATGGGAGATAGAGATAGTGAGAGCAATAGTCATTGTTTTATGAGATTCGACTGCTTACATGGCTGTAACTCATGTCTGTGGCAATATAGGTCGGAGAGTACCTGAAATAAGTTATAAAAAAACAAAAATAAATTAGTAAACTAAGTGGGAAGTATGAAATGGACCACCAAATGAGGCAAGACATCTGATCTCATCTCATGGACATACCCATAGATTGGAACAGCTTGATGGTGATGATGAAATGGTGCTGCAGCAGGAGCACCTGGCGGTGGTGCTCCACCTGGATAATACCATGGCAAGTGATTTGCAGGTGCTGCAGCAGCTGTATTACCTCCTCTTGGTCCAACTCCAACAACATTGCCACCTTCATATTTTTCACTTTAGACAAAAATAAATAATCCTAGTAACATTATAAAAAAAAAAAAAAAGAAAACCCATGACCTAAAAAGACGGGAGAAGAATAGATGTAGCAGTAGTAGCACCTTGGAGTTGGGGAGGAGGAGGAGGAGGAGGCATATTAGAGGAAGGCCTTGGACGTCTTGCGCCGAGGGAAGCCAGATTACAATTGGCACGCCGGCCGTTGATGACTGGGGTGGCATCCTCACAAGCCTTCTTTGCCGCTTCTGCATCCTTAAACGTTACCTACAAACAATTTGTAGTATATTTGATAAAGCATCCGTGACCTGCCAATTGCAACTATCCTTACTACTGTTGCACATGATCAGAATTTAGTGCTAGTACTTACAAAGCCATAGCCCTTGGATCTGCCGGTGACTTTGTCAGAGATGATGACAGCCTCCAAGATCTCGCCGTATTTGTCAAAATGCTCCCTCATGGCTTCTTTCGGAGTCTCCCATGCTAACCCTCCCACGAACACTTTTGTCAACGTTGTGTCACCCAAGTTTTGCTGTCCATTACTACTTACATTGTTGTTGTTGTTCATCATCATCGTCATTGTTTCTTTTATTAATATCCAAAACAACCGAAGAATTGATCTCAATAACCAATATCTCCTAGTACAATCTATATATATATATATATATATATATGTATATGTATCTGTACCCTTAAGTTTCTTGACGTCTTGTTGCAGATGAAACGCTCTTCAAGACTGTGAAGTTGAAAGAGCTGTTAAGAGAAAGAAAAAAAAATGGTGGGAGAAGAGTGAAGAGGGGATTTGAGAGGGGAGAAGGGAAGAATATATAAAGAAGTTTAAAGGGCTTAAGGGTTGAGAATTGAGAGAGATTAAGGGATGAAGTGGGGTAGATGAATATACTACTGTTAGTGTTATATTATTGTAATGTTGGGATTGAGTGGTCATACACTCATAAATACATGTAGTAGTACATCGACATATACAACTATCAATGTGATGCGAGAATGTGTATATGAATGATATTGGAATATAGTAATGGAGGAAAGCAGAGGGACAGAAGGGCAGACAGATGGGTTTTGGGTTGAGGCCATCAGCAACTTGCCCTCCTTTTCATCTCCTTCCTAGCTTCCGCTACTATGTGTCTGCGTGTCTTTTTCTTTTTTTATATTTTCTTTCTTCTGTTTTCCATGTATAAATTGTACCATGTTGCACTCATTGATTGGTTTAGTTGTTTTTCACATAAGATGGATGGATGGTTTTTTTTTTTTTGTCCAAAAAATGTATGGATGGATGGATGGTTAATAGTTCCTGTTTTTGGTGATCAAAAGACCGGAAACAGAAAAAAATGTACAACCTTTGTCTCGTATATTTAGTCATGTTTGAGAATACGTGCTTTTTATACACAGTACACTCCATCAAAAAGTTTTTTCTTTTGTTTCTTTTTTGTCCTTAATCATGTGTCGGTCAAAGTAAAGAATAAAAAGCAATTTCATCACATTTGTCTTTATGCATTATTAATGAAGGGTAAAAGGGAAATTTTAGAGTATAAAATAGTTAAAAATATCAAACATGATAAATATCTTGGAATAATAAAAAAAAGGTATAATACTTTCGATGAGACGGAAAAGTACTATTGTATTACAATTATACCAACTATTCGGTTTGCATTGTAATTTTGCCAAGTGTAGGAAATATAAATATGGCTATTTCACCACAGTTAAATAAAAGTGCAATTATAGTATTTGCATATTTTTCGCCCAACTACTTATCTTGTTCAGAAACGAGACTGCGAAACAGCAGAAGTATCAATTATATCCTTCCTCGAGTTGCTGCGTGCGGTCGCTGGTGGAAGAGGGGCCACCATTTACCCATTAATACGCCTGCCGGCCCCCTTCTTCTGCAACCAAATTCACTCGCCAGTCAAAGTCAAGTTACCCAAACGCATAGGAAAGTAACCCACATGGCTTGTGGAAACTAATTACTACTTTTTTCCACCTTCTCTTGGGAGAAAGAAAAAGCTTAATACTTGACCCTGTTACGATGATAAGAGCTCCTTACTTTTCAAAACTAGAAACGTATTCTTTTCAGATCCAAAGGCCCGTCTTGAACGTCACTTGTTTTAGACTTCTAGCAAATGAGTTAATTGTTCAACCAGTTGGTGGCCACCACCGAGCTTTTAAGGCTTGGTGGGGCTTGCTTCCCACCAGTTTTCATGTTATGTGGCTCTCTAAAAAATTTCAGATGAACGTATGGTGCATCTGTTTGGTTCGATAGTGGTTCAGTTCTCGTCGATCTTCCATTGATCCAGTTGAGCCCTCTTAGAATAGGTTAGAGTAGGAATAGAAATAGATGTAGAGTAGACTATTATCGACTGTCGAAAAAAAAAGTTAATTATTCGTCTCAGAATACTGTGCTGTCACATGCTTCACCAAAAGAAAAGAACAGAAAGAGAAAGAATTTTAGCACAATTTGTTAAAGTAAAGAAGAAACCTTCTGCTCATATTAAGAAATATTGTGCAAGCAAAGATGAGTAGTTAATTGTTGTGTAGATAGTATTGCCCTATATCTCTGTGTGGATCCTGATGGGGGAATGAGTAATGAGTTTAAACATGGTAGACATGCAGTGACACAACAGGCTTCGATACAAAGAAAGGAGAGGGAAAGATAAACGGCAAGAAGAACCTTTTTGCACCATGATCAAAGGGTCCTATCCGAAATTTATCAGAGGCCTCTTCTGCTTTGCTAGTAGTGGGCTATAAAATTATGCCACAAGCAAATCAATTCCATTTTCAAAGAAGAAAAATTGAGTCAGAAGGAAATTCTAACCAAATATGAAATTCTTAAGTAAATTAATTCCCTACAGTCGTCCCTCTCTTGAAGAAAAGAAATATTCGAGTAGGACAGACGAGAAACACTTTAACAATTTCAGACGTGACATTATGTATTTGCTGGCCAGGTTTTGCGAGCACATCATTGATCCGGCACTTCTAAAACAGTTGAATATTTCGTTACTAGCTTGTTCTAGCAAATTTATTTTTTTCAAATGGCTCAAAATATCAAATTTAGTTAACAATTATGGGTCGAGTTTGATCAAATTTTGACCAGTTATGTTGTTGAGAGTACAACTTCAAAACAAAATCTGATGCATTGCCGTCCTGGCCGAGCCCTCTAAAGGACTCCCGGAAATTCCAAAGTTGGAAGAACAAAGACAGCAAATTCCAACAAAGAAGATGCACCCAAAAGAAGAAACAAAATGATAAAGATAAAGGGTATAGGAATTCTTGGTTCGGGGAGTATATTATGCAAGCCCACAAGACGTACGTAAGTATTATTATTGTACAAAGTAGATGGGAATAATATTAGAAACCTCCTTTCTCATAATAATACTCAATTTTCCTGAAAATTTTAAAATCTCACTTATCTCTCCCATCAGCTTGAAAAGACTAAATATTCCTATCAAAGATAACAAATTGATAACATTATCTTTACTCTTAGTAACTATTTAACCAAAAGACTAGAACAAAATAAAAATTTTAAATTAAAAATATAGATTAAAAAATCTACTAATAGTTCATCTTTCTCTAATCAAATTTGTGGTGGGACAGTAAAGGATGTGGGTAAATTAAATTTAGTCAAAATCGACCATTTAGGAGGATTTTGATGAGCCATTAACACCTTAAAATTTTTCAAGGACAGTTATAAGGAAGTCAAGAAATTTTTTAAGGAAATATGTTTTAACACATGATGTAGTTTAAATTGTACTGAAAACTAAAATAATCTCTTCATATGTGTGGTTTGTAATATAAATCCTACTTAGAGAAAAAAATAACTTTATAAATAAGTTAGAATTAAAAAATAATCAAAAAATAATCTGATGACCAAATATATATCTAAGATATCCCTTTTTTCTTTTTATTAAACATTATGTGTTATATTAGGTAATAGTTATTGTGCATCTATAAAATTACTTATTATTGCATTTATAATTGCTCATATTTTCATATTTTTACTTTTTAACATTATTTTATTTTTTATTGTCATTGTAAACTTCATGAGTAATATAGCGTAAGGGTAGTATATATTAGAACAAAAGTTTTATCTTTTTTGCATTTCCTCTAAAGGAATTAAAATGTTATAAGAAATGATAATCCAAGGGAGGTAGGTGAGATTTTAAAAAAAAATCTAAAAGATGCTAAGTGATATAATGAGAAACATTAGAGGAAGTTTCTGAAATTAGATGACTACAACACACGTTATACGTATTAGGTTGCTGGCGGAGTCAAGAAGACAGCTAAACGCCGTACCAAGAAAAAATTAGTACTATTAACCTGCGGTAACGGATTTAACGTACACCTTGACTACGACGCGTTGTCTGGCCTTCAGTCCTGCGATTCGCAACAGTTGTGATTGGCGTCAGGAGATATGATGGACTCTTTATGCTTTAGCTAGCTAGCCCAGCCATGGTCAAAGACTCAAAGCTAAGCATATTTTTCCCTACGAATATGTTCTGATTTCCCAGCCAGATTTAGGCTGCATCCTGCATCTGCATGGATGTACTTTAGACAGGTCCGAATATCACACGGACATTTTTTTTCTATGTTCTTTTGGGGTCAACTCGAAGCAAGAATAGAAATGGAAAAAGCTTTTAATTCTTCTTTGCCTGTTTTCTGGTAAGAAAACTTCAAGGCCTAAATTGGGAGTTTAGAACAGGAGGGAAAAGAAAGGAATGATAAAGTTGTGGCCGTTGTAGTCTAGAAGCATGTGGGATAGTCTTCACAAGGTTTGATGAAGTTTCAATGACAATAGAATAGTGTGTAGTAGCACTTTTTTTGTAGGTGAATTTTACATGAAGGAGTTTAAGTGAACGTACAAGATAAAGAGGTTCTTTTAATCTTTCTTTATTCTTCCTTAATATTTGATGAGTTCTGAACTATATAGTACACTAGCACTGCGGAGTAGTTTCCCCTTTTTTTTCCCCTTCTTCTTACCTTCTGAAGTTGTATACCATGGAGTAGTTTTGATGAATTTGAAGGAATATAAGGGTACGTAAGGACAGTCCGGCTTCAGTATCCCCAAAAACTATAGGCTGAAAAAGGCCAAACAAAAAAAATCACTCAAAGAAATCGCTCTGGATCCCACTCTTCACTCCCCACTGCTTTTTTTTTTTAATCATCATTTGTCTGCCCTAAATCTATTTTAAGGAGAAGGGTCCAATTGAACCTATGAGATAATCGACGGGGACTGAATCAATATCGGATCAAACAGATGCACTACGCATCCATATAAATTTAAATCACCCAAATGATAAGTCATATATTATGTTTGAACTCTCGATCTCCCATCCCATCAAGCGTGTACTCTCCACTGCTTGACTGTTCTTATCTCTTACCACTCTAAAACCAACGTGGCCAGCTGTATACCAAAATGGGTTGGCTAATTTGGTAAAATCAGTTAGTCGCAACTGACCATCATCATAACGAAGGAACAATTTGACCCTTTCTTTAAGCAGGAGGGATGTGTGTGTGCCACAGTGTTTTGTGTAGAGTAGACTTGATAAATCATTATTATTAGAGGTTTGTAAGACAGTAAAGACTAAAGAGTATGGATGACCATGAGGAGTACTGAGGACAGTGAAAGGGGTGCAAAGTTGGAATCCCTCATGGGTCTGAGTTGGCCATCCAAAAGGTCATCCCATTGTGCCCAAAACAACATAAAGAAATTAGATACTACTACAAATTAAGGCAACAATCAAGGCAAAACAGAAGGGGACATATCATACAAATTGAGTTGCGAATTGGGTAGGGATGCCGAGGGGTGTGCGTGTGGGATTGACAAATTGAGCTTGCAAGCTCATATGCAGGCAAGAAATGACGGTGAGGACGTGGGCTTTGTGTGGTGGTCTTGTGGGCGCTGCTGGCTGGCTGGCTGGCTCTGGAATGTGAAGGGAATAATACACAGGAGGGAGAGACACCTGTATAACATTCTCCATGCGATGCTGTAATTTTTTTTTTTTTTCGACGAAGTGGGTGTCCGGGTCAATTCCGTAAAGGCGGCCCGACTAATCCCACTCCGGCCCGGCCCGACGCCCCAATCAGACCTAGCACGTTAAATGCACGGCGAAACTGATGTTGCTGCGGAGGTTCGACCCCAGGACCTGACGGTCCCGAGGAGGAGGCGCCAACCACCAGCCCATTCACGTGGGGGCACGTGATGCTATGCGATGCTGTAATTGCCACCACCTTTTCTCGATAATTGATTGACATCTTCACTTCTCACGTGCATTCGTACCAAAACAAGAAGTGTCCTTCCAGTGAATAAGACCACAGTGCATCGGATACAATTGCTTTTCCTGTTAATTGGTTGCCTAGCCCGTCGATCTCAGATGGGATATAATAATATCTTTGCTTATTTGGTTGATTTGTTGCCTTAGAGACTTTTACTAGGATAAATTAGTAAACTACCGCTAACAGCATCATGGCAGCACAGCTTTCTTGAAAGGGTTCAGTCAGAAGAATTAAAAACTGGAAATTCGATGTGTTCACTGCAACTAAAATTCAGCCCAGCCCTGCCTGCAGCACAATTTGCCTTCGGATACTCTCACTTCTGGATTTGGTGCGAAGTGAGAAATGCCATTCGAGGATCAATTTATGGTCTTGATTGCTCCAGCCTTTTTAAGTTTTGTCCGAACAAAACTGGCAAATCATGTAATGTAGGGATCATGACACAGATTTTTTGGACTCTGATATTAGCAACCTCATTCTAATTGTATTCAACGGCAGTGTTTGCGCAGTTGACTAATGAACTTTACTAGGTTTCAACGGTCCCAAAATTTTTTAGTGGTAGCATATCAAAATCAAATGCTTCCCCCCCTTTTTTTTTTTTTTCAAATTGCAACCCAGCTATTGCTTCCTGTGCCACGACTAATAACTAAGGACAAATCTTAGTGCCACAACACACACACTTAATTAACACCATCAATCATGGCCGAACCAGCAAATATTGGATGGAGAAAGTCACCCACAAGGAGAATGACTCTTTCCAATTCACACGGAAACATTGGTTTTCATGACCTCCAAATTTTCAAAATCATAAATCGGAACCTAGATTGCAGAAAAAGAAAGAGAGGGTTGAAGAAATATGTCCACAATTTTACTTCTACAATAAAAAAAAATTAGAAACAAATACTCACCAAATCAATCAATTATATGCAGGTTGTTACCTCACGCAAGGATTCCAAACAGTCCTATAGGTAAAACGTAGAAATGCATTTTTTTTTTTGGGGAAGAATTTTCAGAAAAAGCTTGGACTAGTAACAGATAACTGACGATGAGAAGGCCGTACCTCAGGAGGCTACAATAAGATTTTCAATCGGTTACTAAAACGCATTCCGAGCAAACAGAAGACAGCAAGCAATTGACAAGAATTTATAGTTGCCATGAAAATTACCAAAATACCACAAACCTTCTATTAACTTCACTATAATAAAATGTCCAAAGGCAAACTAGAACCTATTCAGATATTGTCCAAAGCCATTTTTTTTTGTAAGATATTCCACATATCTCCCTTTAGGATTACACAGGTAAACTAAATATAGCAGGGAAAAAAAAAATCAAAATACTCCTCTGAGAGCAGATGCCACGTAAGGTGCCAAGTAGACAGTCAGTTTCCACGAGGTGCCATCCCATTGTGCAGTGACTGGCATCAATGAAGGAGGAGTACGACTCTTGCTACAGGTATATCATCCATAAGACATTTACAAGATGGTCTGATGACTACAAAATTCCAGAAGTAGGGGAAAAAAATTAACAACTCCACAGGCTAATCAACAGCATATACATCTTTATTTTCTATTCTTTCAAATCTGGAGCAAATATATAACTAAAAGAAAGAAAAATTTGTTTCCCCTTTAAAGAGCAATTTGACAATACATTGGATGGGGAAGTAATTTGTTAACCTGTAGAGTGTTGTTATACCCCATAAAATGGGAAAGAACAGATAATAGATTTGTTAACCTGTAGAGTGTTGTTATACCCCATAAAATGGGAAAGAACAGATAATAGATTTGTTAACCCGTAGAGTGTTGTTATTCCCGTTGCTTGGGAGTCTGAGTGTTTAGGGCATGGAAGTCTATGACACTCATGGAGCATTGCATCACAGGGATTCCTAAGTTCTTCAACCACAGTTAAGTATGTCAAGCATTATGACAGCTGGTATATCCAACACCTTTTCTTCCTTATTGGACTTGGTAACAACCATCTCCAAGAAACCAAAAACTGCACACACTCATTGCCAACTGAAGGGACAACCAACATTGGACTGGTTAATTGGATTCAAACCATTTCTTGAGGTGGGTTAGAAAGGAACAACAACATTGGAAGCGATGAAAGATTATAGGATAGAAAAGTAGGGCATTGTGGTTACAATGCACTAAACGTTGAGATTTTGCTAGTTACATGTTTGATATTGCTGAATAGAATCTATATATCTCATACAGAATGGGACCATCAGACTGTGGGCACATCAAATGAAGCCATAAAGCACAACTAGAAAATACCACAAGTACATAGCAAGCAGCCAGGGCATGTGGGATGTAGATGGTTTTCTAAAGAGCATCAAATGCTGCTTGGAGAAGCCTAGTCAGTGAAATGAAAAATGCAGAAATACTAGGATAGAGAAACTTTCAAGAAGTGACTAGCAAAATAGAGAAACTAAATACTTTTTTGAATCAAGAAGCCACCTAAAAAGCATAAACAATTACTCTTTGTTTCAACACTGACCTTATCTGAGACGAAAAACCACGGAAGCTAATTAATTTGTCCACTCGTTCAAGATAAACATTTACACTTTTCCTCGGTAATCCACTATTGCTAAATAAGAAGGTGAATCTAACTTGTCTCAACCAAATTAGCTATACCTTCCAAATGCACGCCTTTACATCTAATTAAATCTTGCATTAAAGATGTAACAACACAAGCTGAATAGACTGAAGACAGAATCCATGGAAAAAAAAAACTTTGGATTTGAACACATAATAGTTGATCCACAAGGGCAAAGGTCCAAACTGACACTGGTAAAAGAAACAAGGCGGAATGAAACCAAACAGCATACAATTTAAACCTTCAGACTTCAAAAGAAGGCAGATCCTATTTTCAGTCATCTGTAGCTTTGTAAAAGATATAGAAATGTAATACACGAAAAACAACCACTTCGCAAAAGAGAAAACTCACCAACATCTTAAACTTGAGAATTTGCATAACCCACATGTGTGTAAGAGAGCTGCATGATGAGCCCAGATAGGCCAAAATCAACAACAATGAAAATAATAATAAAATTGCTCGACCTATTGAAAGTACTACAGTAGAAAATAATCCACGCATATCGCTCACCTCGGCATTAGAGCCCATCTGAGTTCCAACTGTATTAGAAACTCCATCTCCACCCCTAGCAGGTACCCTGGTGTCACCCTAGCAATAGGTATTTTATCATCATTAACTGTTGAATAAAAGGGAAATAAGAAAAACAATTAATGAAAAAGCTATCAGCTAGTTAAGTACCTCTAACTGTAGCACCATGGTTGTACATGTATCAGCCAAGCCCAAAACAACCAGTCATTGAATTAAACAAAGTCAGTTGCTCATCAGTGACAAACAAAATACACCAAATTCTAAGACCAAAAGAAAGTAAATCCTGCAAAAGTACATTAAACAAGATATATAAAGTGAAATATTCGCCATTTATTTTCATTTATACAGCTAATGACACCATAGACAAGTCAAGAGCCATAAGTCTTTCGTTGCTCCAAAAACTTAAAGAGATAAACAAGAAACCAGACAAAGCAATCACAACTAGAAAAATAAAAGGAATTGCATACCTCCCTGTATCGAGCCAGATATGCTTTCAGTGGTTCTATGTAATCCTCAAACCCTAAAGTTGCCATTGCCCAAAGCAGATCATCACCATTTATGGTTTTCCTTTTCTCTTTCTGACACTTGTCACTTGCTCTGCGCAACAGAAGGTATGAGAAAGAAACAAAACAAGCAAACCAAACCTATATCAAAATGACTTTTCAGACACCACCAAAGCATTTTTTATTGTTCATTAAAAAGAAGCAATAGCATGCCAAAGTGAAGCTCATAAAATTACATCAATAGCAAACTGTGAGATCTAATTCTAACAGGTATATAATTTCAAGTAGTTACTGCATCAGTATACAAACACATTTGTTCATTCAGGTGAACTTGGGTTGTCAAATTTCTACATCTTCAGAAAGAAATGTAATCAGGACCCTGTTATACTACATGTTTCTACCTAAAATCTAAAAACAACAAACAAACGTCAAACCCTCACAAACTTCAGTGGCTCAAGTTAAATTTGCAGAACAAAATATTACAACTTTGTGCATGAAAAGGTTTTCCTACAAAAGTAACTGAGTTCAAAGGGGAAATCTTATATGCGTATGCAGTCTTAATTAATCACACACCATATCTTGATTCTTGAGTTCTTTTGAATTGTTTCCGCTCAGCCAAAATTAGATTCCATAAGCCAAAAACCAGTAACAGACAACAAAAATGGCAAAGATTCAAAATTTTCTAGTTTCTGAATTAACATCCTAAAAAATTTCTCAAATTAGAGAAGTTCTACAATACTACTGTAATAAACATTCTTCATTAATCAACTTAATAATCACAATCATGCAGACATAGTGATAACAGCAGTAAATGTCACATATCTACTACAAATTTTAACAAACAAAATGAAAAATCATACTCGCTTGTGATGAAGCTGATGAATTCGGACACGCATTCCTGAACAGTATCCTTAGCATCCTTTGCAATCTTGCCGTTAGCAGGCAAGGCCTTCTTCATTATGCGTCCAATGTTGGCAATCGGGAGAAAACGGTCCTGCTCCCGAACGTTCGACTGAGGGCTCTGCTCGCCCCCGCTCTCAACGCCGCCACCACCAGGACTCACAGGAGGAGCTTCAGCCATCTCCACTAAAACCCTAGCCCTTGCCCTAAAACCAAAAAAAAATTCACCCCAAAAATTTCACACATTCACACAAAACGACAAAATGCCAGATCATTCAAGTCTTCGCCTTATTCATCATACATCAAAATGAACAGGAAAAAGATAAAGAACCTAATCCCTTTGATGATCGTCCACGTTGACTGTGTGTATTGTGTGTGAAGATTGAGAACGGCGACTGTGTGAAGAATCACTTACCAGGGGGTTGAAAGAGAGGTCGATGGGGTGGCGGGGGTTTGGGAGAAGTTCGTATTTGGCGCGAGAGATGGGGATTGGTTGATGGAGATGATGGTTTAGAGTTGATTTTGGTGAGAGGAAGGGAAGGGGTAATCGGACGATGGAGAAGAGGGGAGAGCTGAAACAGGAGCCTGCCTAAGCTGCTTCTGATTTCGAGATGGTGTGTTAAAAAAAAAAAAAAAAGAAATGTACTACAAATGGGGGTCGTATTTATAGTAGTAGTAAAATGCAAGTAGGGAATTTATTCCTCTTTGTGCCTTTTTTTCTGATCATGGATGGAAAAAATTAAATTGGGGAAAACAAGCTTTGACCTGAATTTATTAGGCGGATAAGGATGTTAGAAGTTAATTTTGCTTTGAAATATTTCACTTTGAAGTGGGATATACATTATTGTTCTTCATCACCCTTAAAAAGAAAAAGGAAATGAAGTAATATATATTCGTGGAAGTAAATTAATGTTGGACATAAATATATTCATGGATGGAAATGAAGTAGTATCGAATTTGGATGAATTTCTTGCATTATATTTTTGTTACTTGGTAAATAGTAATGATATTTGAACTTAATTAAGCAGGAATCATGAAAAAAAAAAGACGATTATAATTGTTGTTTGAATTGACTCTCTAGCTCATACACAATTGAAAAGATACATTCATACTATCTGATACAACAATAACTCTATACACATTCACTCACAAAAAAAAAAAAAAAAAACTATTTATGGTATCTATTATATGTGGGTTTTACCACTTCAATTGGAAAACATAAAAAGCAGTTTGTGTAGAAAAGGAGCTATTTACCTCTCAATCTTTTAATAGAATCTTGATAGCAAGTAGATCTTTTAATGGAAATTATTTAACCAAAAGATTTAAGTGGTTCACAGCACATTCACTACTAGATAATGAAAAATGATGCCTTGCCTAAATTGGGGATAGTTGGTAATGATGATGGTGATATGGCCAGTTTCACCAGCATTAGCCCTGTAGCAGAAAGTAGAAACTATAAAGAAACTGCGATGTAGAAAAGCCAGTTTTAGTGGCCTCAAGTATGAAGAAATCAGTTTCAGTAATGGTTTCCACAAGAAAATATGCAAAAGGAACAATACAGAAATGCTAAAATGTTTTAGAAACAACTCCAGATTAACCAATGAAAAATTGCACTAAAAGTAAAACTGGTACGAGTAGTATATTGACATTAACTGCATGTTTTTCAGTACGGTGGTGACCATAAATTTGTGTGATCGATCAACATTGTATATGCATGGATCTTTTGGACGTAGGGCAGCGGTGGTTGTATATGCATGTTTTCTGGACGTAGGGCAGATCAACTGTCCCTGAACAGTGTAATATTTTTTGAATGTTTTGTAATTTTATGTTAATTTCGTGTACATCCTTACAACAGAGGTGTGATATTTTGTTACTGTTCATGTGGATCTCATATGTAATAGTTGCGTTTCTGTTGTTAACTTTTACAAGTAATTCACTTACATCTTGTTCAAAAAATGTTACATTGTTCTGAATAGTTATTACTGACAACTGTCTAGGCCCGTATTCGGATATATTTGCCTTTTTTAATATTTTGTTTCATATAACAATCTTCGCGGGCCTTTAAATTTGATGTATAAACTTGTATCAAACTGGTTTATTACCACATTCTTCGAATTTGGAACAATCCATGTAAACGTGACACTTAAATTGAGTACTAGGGTCTTTAGGGTTTTGCAGTTCTCTTGATAAGATAATTGTATAGCAATTACATGCTAGAAGTACAATGGTGATTTTTGGTTACGACTCCTTTACAAAATTAGAAGTAGAGCGGCAGTGGACTGGTGATGGATGTCATTAAAAGTGCCGATCCCATTAACGTATTGCCAACACCTCACACTTAGACTCCATAGTTTTACCACCCAAGAAGAGTTCGTGACATCCTAAACTTCTAAATATACTATTAGCAAATTATGATTATCTGAAAAGTAAATTTGATGTCAGACCAACGATTGGATCATAAAAGAAGATTTCTTGACATAACAAATCACTTAATAAATGGAATTCGTATCACTAGAATAACTATAGTTACACAATAGGGTTTAGGTTCATGCGCGCCCACATTTGACCAATTTGTAGTGACTGCATATCATCAAAAGTTAGGTGTTTAAAATACTTAGAAAATTATAATAAAAAACTACTAATTATTTCCTGTGATTAAATTAGGCTAACCGCCTATTTTTCTAAAATAACTAAGACTCCTAAAATTAAATCCCGAGATGAAAACTCAAAATTTGTTTTTTTGGAGGGAAAGTTGATATTTTATTCATTAAAAATTTGGTCTTGAAACTATTTTTATTGAATCCAAATGGCGGTACTTCCTTATTTACATGTAATATCTTAAATATTACATGTAAATAAGTCCTGAATGCTAGTAATTTGAATTACCTATGGCTTGAACACAATTTATTCAAGCATAAAGGACCAATGTACAAATAACAAATAATTTCGCCACCTCCCTTCTAGTAGCGACACGTGTCAGACGCATGTTGCATAACTTGATACATTCATGTAGCAACACTTGACATATGTCATGTAAACTGATACGTGTCATGATCCTATGATAACACATGTCATTCAAGTCGACATGTGTCATGACCTTATAATATGTGTCGCAATTTCATCTCCTCTTAAGACGCTAGTTGGAGCATATATCAGGCCAAATATATCAGCAGTATACCTGGTTACTATACTGATATCCTATATTATAAAGGAATGTATTTGGTTTGATTTGTAGGGGACATTTTAAAGTAGAAGGTGTAAAGGAGGAGAATGATGCACATATAGAGGAGCCCCTTAACACCGGTGGTCTAACTGATTGGGAGGTATGAGGTGCAGTCACGCTTCATTGTTGCAGATTACACGGTTTATTCAGACCAACTGGAGGTTGAGCCTTTTCACAACTTTTCAGTTGCATAAAGTATGTGGGCAGTTGCACATTTAGCAGAATCTGGTAATGGTGAATTATTGCTCATAAAAGACTTCTTGATGTCTATTCTGGAATGTACTAGGAAAATGCTGCTGCAGATCTGATGTATCTTCAAACAAGTGACTTCACGGTTGAAGCTATCAACTTAAAGTCGTATAAGGATTGAAAGAGTTCAACTAGTTTGGGGGAGGACCAAGCATTGTCCATAGCCACCAATGGCTCACTATCTCGCAATCAGAAATATGGAATGGAAACCGAATCTATTTTGTAGCAGAGCAGAACAATTCGTGTTACTGGGAAAGTCGATATGTCAACCGGAATCTGGTCCATGGAGCATCCTACAAAATGCAACATAGGATGGTTCACACCAACACTGCACTCCTAGAGCCAGAATGAAACTTAAATTTTCAAAGAAAATGCCATTTTTAGTATTTTTGTAATGCATTGTAGCTACAAAGAGAAAAAGAATGCATAGAAGTTGAATTCATACTATTTTCTTGAGATATTGAGGCCATTGTCTTAGTTCGGTTTGCGTTTTCAGATGGCACAATACACAGAGTCTTAAAATTTTGAGACATTTGCTTCGTACATCTATCTAATCTCTCCCTAAAATGACAAACAGGGAGAAAGCCAGACATGTACTAAGATCATGAGACCACCCTATTCATCAGTATTGCATAAAATCATAAGATGGTATAATATCCATAAATGGCATCTGAGTCGTACATGTCTGTCGAGAAGATCATAACACCACAGTATTCATCAGATTTGTCAAGCATTGAATCTCATAGTGGCCACCATCATATATGGTAATTCTGATACTCCATTTCCCTCTCACAGCTTACAGATGTATGCAGCCTTTTGATAACCCATTATAAACGTGTTCTTAGCTTTTAATATGTTGCCTCATCGTTGTTCCCTCGACCATGCAAGAGTATCAGTCTTTGCATAAAGCAACTGGGTATGCTTCAAATCCTGCTATTTCCATTACCTCCTTCTGTTCAAAGTCAACAAACAGTAAATGTGACTACCTAATCCAGGAAAGTTGTAGTGGTTCTACAGGGTTCTAGTTTTAGGTTACTTGACAATTTCCTGATGTGCTAATGTTATTTGTCTTTTGTAAGTTCAAACAACTATTACCACTAGAACTTATTAACAAAAGAATAGCATCTCCACACAGTGGTAAAGTCTTGAATGAAGCATTGGAGTCCCTAAATAATTGTTTGCAGCAGCCTGCGATAGAACGTAATTAAAGGAACCTATTTTTAGCATGCATCTACAATTTGTAATGAGTTCACTACGTCTTAAAAAGAGTATCCTCCATCAGTGTTCATAAGTATTGATGCAACTTTATCATTGCATTGGCATAGTTGCAAAAAATATTTTTTTTGCTCCATAACTCCACTGGCATAATTTTTCAAAAGCATTCCATTTTGATCTAACATTTTACATCAATTATGCATCAGGCTATTCCTTTACTTAATTATACTAGAGCATTTGGAAAGCAAAAGTTACCTGTATTATTGATGTTACCCTCCCGGGAGTGACCTGACATTCCAAAAAATATCAGACAGATAATCAGTTCTTACAGAAATTTAATTTCCTACTCTTCAGTATAAACAAAAGTTCACACACCTCAAATTGTTTCTCCTCCCATCTTATTTCCGTTGAAGTTTTTGATTCCATGGATTTCCATGAACTTGGGACTAGAATTGTCTCTACATGTTCTATAATTCTCAAGCTATCTGCAATACTACTCAAGTTAATACCCTATTTGCAAAACATGATCAACAAAATTTACCATTTGTCATGTAAGTAAATTAATTCACTAATAGATTGCATCCTATATCGGCTCATAAGATGGCAAAAGGTTAGAAGCTAATAATTTCTTTGCAGTAATGCCATTACCATAATATAGTTTCAACTGTTTGGCAAGTTAATCATGTGAGCAAAGAGCAGCTAATCGTGGAAGATAAGAGTGACATCAGAAAGAGTTAGTCTTATCATGAGATTTTCACAGAACAAATTTCTCCATTCCCCAAGCACATGCAAAGAAGATAAAAGAGGGAAAAAGAAACAAACAAGTACAAGTACAAGATATAAGACATTCTTGAATAAAAGCAGCTCCACAGTTCTCATGCTAAGTTTGTGGATAGTTCAAGGCATAGGGAGTTGAATATAGGAATCAGAGTCCATCACCAAAGCAAAATACCCAACACAAGCAACTAGAAATTTTGCTAGCTGCAAGCTCATAACTAGAAGTGGCAAAATGGATATATGGTTAATAAATGGTTTTAGTTAAATGGATAGTGGATCAAATTGATCCAATCCAATTAAAACCATTTAATAAATGGATCTAAATGGATGTCATTTAAATGGATAGTGTAAACCATGATCCATCCATTTATCCATTTACTCTCCCAAATCCTAAATTTAAGATCCAAATGTTTTTTTCCAAAAAATACAGATCCCCAAAATTCTATCCTTAAATCACTTAAAACCTTTTGGTAATAACAAATGGTTGTACATCTACTCTATTTCAGTTCTTCATAAAATTAGTTTAGTTCCAAGAAAATTTAACTGCTGTGGTCAATTTAACCTTTCGTCATTACTTTAAGTATCATTTTGTAAAGTAATGAACAATTAAGAACTGGCTACATTTTTATAACTTTTGAATGAATTGAATACGGCTTTACAGTGAAAAGAAGTTTACGTTTCCAATTTTTTGCACTCTTGTTCAAGAGTGATGTCTTGAATAAAAGTGGAGTTCTAATAAGAAATCTTATGTTATTTGACAAGTAAAATATTTTCGTCACATGTGCACGCAGTACCTAAAAATGTATGAAACTCCTTATTATACCATTGATATACAAGCTACCTTATATTACTTAGTAAATTAGGTGTCTTTTTTTTTGGATAGTTGGGTTGGGTGATAAGGGGAGAGGGATTGCAAGTATGAGGATTTGGAAAAAAAAAAAGGTGTCATTTACATATCTTAACCAATGTTGCGGGGACACTCGTTAGAAAAATTCTTTTTATAAATAAAAGAATTAAAAAAATAAAAATTATTTTGACACTGCATGATGCATTCTCGCTTTTTCTTTACTTAAGAATATAAATGTTTGCAATCATTACTACATGAGAGTTTAATTAAAAAAAAAAAAAGAGTAGAGACTAAAATATAATTTTGAAAAGGATGGAAGAAGTCTAGGAACTAGAAGCAAATAAAATGCAATTAATGTTATTGGCAACTTGGCATGTGAGGAAGTTATGAAGGAAAGAATAGGTGGTCTCACAAAATTAATTTGACATATGAGGAAGTTATGAAAAAAAGAATAGATGGTCCCACAATATTTTATCTCACATTTTTATAAATGTGTTTTCTATTTTTTAAGTTAAATGGATGTATATGGATAAGATGGATAATCCATTTAAATCCACCAACATAATTGGATTTAAATGGTTATCCATTTAAAACCATTGAATTTATATGGATCATCCAAAACCATTTAAGGTTGGTTTATATGGATGGATTGGTGGATATGAATCCATTTTGCCACTTCTACTCATAACTGCAGGCTGTATAATAGGATCCAACCTGTTAACTCTAAAATAAAATCATAATATCAGGCAGACTCACTTGTAATGAATGCTTCTCTCCACATGTTATGCTGTGACCATGATGGCGCAACTTCTCTAAACGGGATCCCATTCCTCAAGCATATCCTGCAGAAAGTAAACTCACAAGACATATATGCTGCACAAACTCAAGCCTACAAGACCCATGGTAGAGAAGAATGGCTAAACAGTTTTGGTTCTTATGTTCCAAGAATCTGAAGATTCTGGGACCTCGAAGACAAAAAAGATTTAGTTTGGACCGCTAAAAATCTTAAAAAAGTGTTTGACCACAGATTGTTACCATTAACTTATGATTATGCATGACCAGGTCAACTTTTCTGCACAAACAAGTCCACATTTTGTATGTGCATTATGTATCCCAGATTCAAAATCTCCACAAACATGCATAATGGTTAATTGGTAAGCAATTTTGTAGTTGGAAATAATGTTCCCTAGTGGCATGCAGCACCATATTGGTAAAGTAAAAGCATCCTTAAAAAGACAGAAATAATGTCTACAGCTGACATTTGAAATGATCCATAGATGACTTATTTTCTGCATAAGCACTTATAAATCTTTGAGAAAGAACATACTCAATTATTACTTGGCGTATAACTCCAGGAAGCACACCTTCACTAACAGCAGCTGTCTGTACTTCGACAGATCTTTCATAGTCGAAATCATTCTGCTCATAAATCTCTCCACATTCATCCTGCAGACAGGTTTCACTAGTGGACTAAGTTGAAATATCATATGCCAGCACAAGACTTTCCGATAGTAAGAAAACAAACAGCTAGTTGAAACTGACTTTTGCAAGTCTGTGCTGACTGCAGCAAAGATTCTTCCACAAAGCATTGTTCATATAGAAAGTACCAAATTAGAGTTAATTAGTGCATTTACATTGGACTTTCTTGAAGGGATATAAGATGCTAGTTCCTGCAGTTCCCTTTTTTTGAGATGGTAAATGTATCATGCAAGTCCCAGGCTGGTAGAAAGGCATAACCTCTGAATGGTACAAAATACACTTTTTGGTTCAGTATGTCCAATTCCACCAAGCAAAGAGCTATAGGTTCTACCTTTATGTTGTCATAACAGTTTTCTAGAATAGGACTTTAGGAACCCTTTCATAATGTAACAGGTTCTATTGGATGAATCTTCGATGACTTAAAAGAGAAGGGGGTAAAAAACAAAGAGAATTTGTGAATAGTTGTAAATTGTCAAATTAACATAAACACATAGTTAAGCCAATAAAAAGGGACAATATGGATGAAAGGGTTCTGCACCTAAACTTCCCTTCCATTATCTTATCCAAGATATTTCTTATTACGCTATTGTTTCCAAATTCGAGCAACCAAACGTTGGCCTAACTCAAAAAATTCAGGCAAGAATGAAAATTTAGAATATGTAAAAACTGCACTGGTGGTTCATACAGATAGTAAAGACTTGAATGGAAATCATGCGACAATACTCATCAAATAGGTCTACAGAGTGAACTACAAAAGCGTAACTACATATAACTTGATTAAACAATATCAGCACATTCTACAACTAGTCTAAATGTGGCCTCTCATGCTTGTGTGCTTACTTTTGAAACAAATTTCATAGTCTAAAATGAACAAAAGTTACACTAACATCAGTAAAATTTACAAAAAAGTTGATCCATGCAACCAACTTGAAACTTCAAAATTTCAACTACACACCTTGCCACAAACAACAAAGAAATTCGTTAGGCATCCTTCTAAGATGTGATCACCATTGTTTGACAATAGAAGCTCAGTAGTTGAAGGTGGCCTCAGCTTCTCCAAATCCTTCCTAAGCCTAGCTATAACAAAGTACAAAAAGAACCCCTCATGCACTAAAACATTAGCTTACATGCATTTTGCCATACTAATGTGATCCAAATGCAATAATGGACAATCAGAAAGAATCAATTCAAACATAATTACCTCACCCAATCCGAATACTTTGCATTAGCGATATCCCTACCGCGTCCCACCACAGCTAAACGCGCACCATTTCCTTGGATTCCAAAAACACGGGGAACATAGCCACCAAAATGCAAATAAACATCAAAGACTGCTTTCAGTCTTTCCTCATTGACGTCCTCAATCTCCTTAAAGACTCCAAATTTCCACTCACTAGTGTCGTAATCGACATTTCTCCCCACATTTCCTCTTTTCAGCACAAAAGGCAAAGCTTTTCCCATCGAATCATTGACTAGAGCACGAATGACGAGATCCCATTTCAAGATTTCTCTGACACTTTAACAAAAGGTACCATATTTCTCCAGCTTTAAACAAAGTTCGGGCTGGATTCAAGAGGATCTAAAAATTTGAGAGCCTGGATAAATGTCTTTGCCAAAAATGATTTCCGCCCATTATTGTGAGTACGATTGTCGTATATGCACCTGAAATCAAACTAAATTTCTGTTATTTAGCAGCTGCTTTTTTCTTTGTCACCGATAATTCACAAAATTACTCTAGAAAGACTAATATCACAAACTAATACCGACGCTTTCTTTATTCTTCCTACATTCATTCCAATCAATAATCGAATACTAGTGTGTGTATGATACTTTTGAGGTGGGATTTAAGGGAGTGCAGGGTTTACGGAATTATTACCGGGACAAGATTGCAGTAAAGGTTTGCAACGGGGTGTGTCGGCCGGAGGAACTACGACGCTGTTCGTGAACAGAAACCTGCTGAAATTGAATTTTGTACTTGCAGTAGCAGTAGTATTCACTTTCAGTGAGCAGCGGGTGAAAATTTTCAGTCAGCGCCAGCTGCAAATGACACCCGTCCTTTTGAAGAGGAGTCTTTTGAGTTTCTACAATTCACTTTTAGCATGATTTCTTTCTGTTTTCTTTTTCTTTTTGCGAGTTGAATTTTGTGGCAGTGGTCATGGTAAAGAATTCTCAGCCTGAAATCGTTACGTCAAATTCACTCGGTTTGGTTATGATTCAAAAATAAATTATTCTTTTTAAACTTCTTATTATTGGGAAAGATTTTTTTTTTTTTTCTGTTGACTGCTTTTTCTATAAGATTATAATTAATTTTGTAGTTATATTACTAAGTGTACATATGTTTCATAATCTTGCGTTATCTGATCTTCATGCCACTTCCCACGGCCTTGCCTTTTCTCCAATCATTTTTTTTTTCCAAATTATAGGTTGCATAGGCATGTCGTGGATTTCTATTGTGTTTTCTAGAAGGATAAAAGAAATTGTGTTATATGAAAACTGAAACATGAGATACATTATATATATATAGGGTTGCTCCTCTCTTTTTAAGATTTAGAGGAGTAAATCTTGGCACCATTCTGCTTAGATGTCTTAATACTTCTCTTTTTGGAAAGAAGGAAAAAAAATTCTTCACTATTTTAGTGTAGGATCATAAAAATTTAGGGTACGTTTGGTTCTACAGAATTGGAATTGAATTAGAATTAAAATTCTATAGAATTTGAATTCTATGAATTGGAAATCCAAATCCTTGCAATTCTTTCGTTTGGAAAATGCATAGAATTGATACGAAATTTATTTGGAATTCCAAATTCTTTGTTTGGATGAGAGAAGAATTCATTAGGAATTAGAATTGTTTTCATGAAACATTTGCTTACATAATTTTTGTTTTTTTCTTTTTTTTATATAATAATTTTTTTCTTACATTTAGCTAATTTTTACTAAAAATTTAAAGGAAAAAACCAATTTGTACCTTTAATAATTTACTTTTTCTTGCATTTAGCTAATTGTTACTCAAGCTTTAATGAAAAATGCAAATTACTTCTTTTTTGGCAAAATATCAGCCAAAACCCCAAATAGCTAAGAATTCAGGCAAATTATAACCAACACAATATAAATAGAAAAATATTGCAACAATGATAATATAAGTCGACACCTGCATATCAAGAACAAATACTTGTGCTAAATTGCTTGCTTAAACAACCATCATAGTTATAGAGGTTATATACACTGTAGTGGAAAAGTAGCCCTCATTTCTGGCTACTTTAACATTGAAATGGTTTGTTAGCAATCGAAACTTTTGGCCTCTGGAAGCAACATCAGTCCTAGCCATTAGTAGTCTCTTGGCATCTGAAAAAAGCAAACATTGATACAGCCAAATATTGATATAATCCATGACTACTATAATGAAAAAAGCAAATTACTTCCTTTTTTGCAAAATACCAGCCAAAACCTTGATAAGCCCCAAGAGCAACAACCAGCTGAGACATTCAGGCAAAACCACAACCAACAATGACAACATAAATAGAAAATATTGCAACACAAATTCACGATTCTTTAGAAGAATGCATTCTCACTAAAAGTTTAATAAATGTATTCTCGCTAAAAGAAATAGAAAAATGTATTCTTGCTAAAAGCCTAAAACAAGCCAAAGAGAAAGGTAGCCCTTTTGAATTGTAATAGTCCTTTCTAGCTTCAAAGGTAAGACAAGAATTCAACCAATTGTGGATTTCAAAAACACAAAACAAACGAACCAAGCCATCAACTTCAACATTGAAACACCAAGGCACCACCACTTTCCTCCTCCTTGCAGACCTACGCAGGCCATCAGTTCACAATGTTTCCATGCCAGGTAAGGGTGACTGTAAAACTGCATAAGCTCAATGCTAAATTAAGACCATTTTCCTTTGACAAATAATACTTGAATAAGGACACAATGACCATTTTGCTTTAGCTGTAGAGCAAATGTACCATTTTCACAAGAAATGAAGCACCTGCCTCTAGCTTTTCCTCTTGCTTCTTAATATCATTCTCATCTAATATTCAGCGCCTTCCAAGAAATTTGACGGGGTCACTAATTTGCTACAACAAGTATACAATAATCTCACCTCCTTTAAAGAACAAGACACTGCACCTGGTGTGAAAAGTTAACAAAATAAGGAAGTAGAATTAATAGGCTTAATCATGGGAAATTGCAGTTATATCCAAGGCTTACTTACAGATGTTACTCTAGAAGCAGTTAGTTTAAGTTCTTGTTCAAGTAGACCAGGCTCTGCTTCATTTAATTGGAGAAAACCTCTCTCCACTACCCTGTAATAAATTCAATCGTGGGATTATTAGTAAAAGTCATTACCGTTTATAACATACCTCGTCGCTAATTTTATCATACACCAAGTGCTACACAGCTACTGTTACAGGACTTTTATCAGATTTTGCATGGACATCCGACTGCAATAATGCTTTCTGCACTTTCTGCACAGAGTTCCAAGTGCTACACAGGTCACAGACAAAACTTAGTGGAGAAGTGTAAAAATACATAAAACTTTGACTGATGAAGATGCATATAACTGAAAATTTGATAATGCAAAACTCGGGGGTTTCTGCTCATGTAAGTTTCTGATGTTGCCGTATTGAAATCAGAAGAGGAAATCAAACACGTAGCCTACTTTCATATGTCATACAATATAACGAGTTACTTTTAAACAGTGAACAGAATTATTTTCCTGGTGCAAGTCAGTCTAAGAAATTAGAAAGGAGAAGTAGAGTTCTCCAACATACCAGAAATTAATTTGCAGAAAATGCAATACAGAATATATTAAATGAGCTATCTGTGCTATTTCATCCCTAAAAAATGATAGGATAATTAAGAAGTACTACTAGTTAATATTGCGAATCAAGCTAAAAGCAAGAGATAGAAAATTAAGAGATGAATATAATGGTGGTAGCAGTAGTATTATTAGTTTACTTCTAATCAAAGTTGATTTTTCCAAAAGCGTCAGGATCAATAAAAAATGTCCAAGTTCCTAATAAGTACTCTCAAATCCTCAGGCATTATCCTGAATGGGTTCCAAGTCAAACTTTGACTAATTAACTAAAACTCAAACAAACAAGAAAATGGAAACCAAAGACCAACTTGTTCTTTTGTTCTCATAACATCGTAAATTATAAGCTTAAAATAATAATAATAATAACCGCATAGAATCAATCACTACCACAAATTATCAAGAAAAATACCTTAAAAAAACAATGTTAATAGAAAAAAAAATTATTAAGTTACCTTTATAAACTCTAATTCTATCTGAAAAATCTGGAATAGTAGGGAGTAAATTGCACAGGCATGCCGTATTGGTTAAAGTATCGGTCAATCCTGGAGTAAACCGTACAAGTGCGGTATTTATTGTTTGCAACTGGGGTTTCTTGACTTGATGAAGATCTGGAACTACAAAGCAAGCGAATGAAGTTTGGAGGGGCCGAAGACGACTTCTTCTAATGTAGCTTCACTGGAAGGGAAGGAGGAGACTGACAGAAACTAATTAAAACCCCACAATTTCAACCTGAGTTATGCAATGGGCAGCGAGTGGAGCATGGAGGGGTGGAGGTGGCAGCAAAAGTGATGGGTGAAGGCAGCACAAGTGGAGGAGGCGGCGGCAGGAATGCTCCAACAGAGCATTAGATATGGCAATTGATAATGGAAAGAGAAGAGCGAGGTTTGAGTTTTTTCCATCAATTTTATAGTTGACCCATTTTTGAGATTTTACCCGTACAAGACCCGCGTGTTGACCCGATTGAGGAGTTCGGTCGTGGAATTGGAATTGGAATTCTTTGGTCCAGCCAAAGAATTGAAACCATGGAATTCGATGGATTTGGAATTGCAATTCGATTCTAATTCTACTGGAAAGATAGTACCCAAACACAAGAATTGAAATTGGGGCTCCAATTCCAATTCTACACTCCAATTCCATGGAAAACCAAACGTACCCTTAAATATTTGAAAATAAATCATAAGCATGCATTTTTTTTTTTGACAAACAAAAGGATCTAGCCCCACTTCCGGCCCCAACCCTTATTCGGGTTGTTGGGTTATTTCCCATTTTTGTGACAAGACTCGAACACTGGATCTCGGGTGTACTAAGCCTTAGTGAGATCAGCTCGGCTGCCTTGAAAGGGCTTGATAACAGAATTTAATGAAAGTTCGTCCAATGAATGTCCTTAAGATGCTACGTGAATGAAACTCAAAGTGTTAAAGTTTTTCGAAGAAATGGAAATTATGTCAAAGAAAAAGTATACTAAAATGGAGAGGCAATAAAGTAAATGCACGCATTATATATTAAAAAGACAAGTGTTTTTGCTAATGACCCCCTAAAACTAAAAATGGTGGTTAGAAAAATTCTATAAATGATTCAACAAAAAATGTGGCCAAAAAAGGCAGGTCATTTAAATGCTTTTGAAAAAATAAATTGGGCAAATGTCAAATCTATACCAAGATTTTGGGCTAAAAAATGTCTTAACTTGAATAAATTTGTAAAAGATTTGGAGCAACTAAGACGCCAGACAAGATAATTCATGTTTATCCTCATCACTCAAGTTAGTCAAGTCCACCGACTACTGTAGCATGCAGTCTTAAATCCAAAGATACTTCAACCCTTAAAATGTTCCAAAAACTAACACCAATAGACGAAATATACTTCAACAGAAATATACAAATCCCTTATTACAACAGTAACACAACTGTAATTGCAGTTTGGATTGATTAATCCCCTCCCTCCTCAGGCGTCGTTCATCATCTAGGTAATGCAACATTTCTTGGAGGGGACTTCTGCTTCCTTACATACTTCCTAGCCCAGACATGCTTCCCATTGATGGTGTACTTGGCTCTTCCGCCTTCCACCACCGCATCAAGGGCTGAGGCTGACCTTGCAACAATTCGGGCGTACAATATTTGCTCATTTGGTGGAACTTCTTGCGTCTGAATGGCTTCGATGAAATCTCCAAATTTCCTGTCAACAGATGAAACATTTGACAATGGAAAAGATCTTTGACACACACACACACACAAAACTATATTTTTGAACACGTTTGCACAATGCAATGCAACTAAAATATTTCACGCTCTCGGGCAAATTAGTCAATGATAATGCCCCCAAAACATGTAATCAAATGCAACAAAGACAAATTGAATGGTGCAAAAATCAAATAAAAGTAGGAAAGAGAAAATGGAAGTAATAACAGATGATTAGAGATACCTAGTGAAGAACCCCCTAACTTCAGTTTCTGATATGGGGTAACCCTTGGAGAAAGTTAAGAAAATTGTCCTCTCATAAGGGGAGACTTCATCATTCTCCTCCACGAAATCATTCAGGCTAGTGTTCAACCTGTGACATAGTTCATTTTCCACAATCTGATCTTCTGTTAACTGTACTGATCCAATAGGCCGCATACGATTATATAAAGGAAGCCAGTATGGATAAGCAGCAGCAGCATCAACATTAACAGGTGGGGTTTGAACCACATTCACCATCACCCCGCTCCCCATAAAATTTGAACTATTTCCAACATGATAAAAAGATGAACTTTGGCCAACTTTATCCACCGATGGCAGATTGGGGTTTCTAACACCACCATGGCTTCGCGAGAGCATCGTTCCAACTTGACCAAAAGACGAAGAAGTTTCGCCAACTTTCTCCACCAATGGGGTGTTGGGGTTTACACCACCATGGCTTCGCGAGATTATCCCAACTTCACCAAAAGATGAAGAAGTTTCGTTAGATCCTTTTAGGACCGCGGGGACAAAAAACCCGGTTCCACGGGTGTTTTTGTCGAGCAAGTCGTAAAATGCCCTGGAACAAACTTCCCCGATCATTTTCGACACCCCACGAAGAACCCCAATTCGATTCTCGTAGAAGTATTGAAAGCTGATGTTTCTCTCCACAAAACTAGGGAGCAACACGAGTTCATGTGGGTCTTTTTCTCCAAAAGGGAAAGAATCACTTTCCACACATTTGAGACACCACACATTTGATGTTTCTCGTAAAAATGTTGCTGGCAAGGACAACATTTGGTTCACCAAGGTCAAGTTGTCCACGACTTCTTGTTCTAGCCATAGCCAAAACGCCATGAGTTGCACGGACTCGGATGGTTCTCGACCCAGGTTAGTCATCAAGCGAATGAACAACTTGCGGTCGATGGAATGGAAGGAGTTGAATTCTTCATCATTTACTGAAGAGGAAGCTGTGGTGTAAAGGAGAGGAAGAAAGGATACCATTGTTGATGTTTGGAAATGATAAGATGATTTTTGCAGTAAAAACTTTGTGAAAGAAAAGGCAATACAAATCAACTTGTCTGAAGATATAAGGAAGGCAAGAGGTACAAAAGGTGGCTGTTGGGAAACGACTTGGATAAATAGGGCAGCATTTCTAATTCTGCCGTACCATTACCAAGAGGCAGCCACTCCAAAACGTTGCACACTTCCAAAATTTGGCAAAAATTTTTTTTTCTTATTTTAATTTGTTTCTGAATAGTACCAAAGATATTATCAATTTAAGCTTTTTGTTTCATGTATTGCCTTGTTTGTGAGCTATTGGATGGAATTTTCGCGATGACATCAAAATGGGTAAGAAACATTTTTAAAAGATAAATGCCTATGGAAAATCAAAAGGGTAAAAAATAAAAAAATTTCCTGTGATAAATTTAATATACGAAAAAATCTGTCGAATTTCAAAACATGCAATATGACACCTCATACTTTTGAACTAAATTGTAAAGGTGACGGAATCCGTTAAAATTAACGGGAACGGGTGAAATGACAAAAATGCCCTGATATAACCAAGCAAAATGTAGTTCAACAAAATCATTTGTTTCATTCTCTAGAGAGAGAGAGAATTAGGGGCTAAGGGGTAAAACGGGTATATTTGTTAAAAATTAGGTACAGAAAATTTATTTTTAGGGTCCAATAAGTCATTTTCGTTAATTTTAAAGGATTCTGTCACCTTTACAATTTAATTTAAAGTATGAGATGTTGTATTAAAATTACAGGGGATATTCTATATATTAGGTTTAACATAAGAGGTTTTTTTTTGTTTTTATCCAAATCTAAAAGGTCCAAAGCAATAAGAGAAAGAAAATAAAGGAGGAGAACTCTGCATCAGCAGAGAAATTTCTAAGTTTGTGATGAATTTTAAAAAAATTCTACAAAAGGGGTGATTGTAGCGAGGAATTCTGTCGGGGTCTTCGCATTCGTGAAATGCGAGCTCAGGAGAGCTCGCATTTCACGAATGCGAGCTCTCAACAGAGCTCGCATTCCTGAAATGCGAGCTCTGTTGAGCTGAAATGCGAGCTCTGTTGAGAGCTCGCATTCTAAAAGACTGGTAAGCTATTCTCAGCTGTCACCAGGTCTTGAATTACTTTATTAGTTGCAGGTATTAGTGAGTGTCCCCAGTTTTAATATTTGAGGTGCCAGCGCTTTTCCTTCATCTTATGTGTTAACATCCATCATCAGATATTATGTGTTAGGTAAACTTTCAATGCATTCTTTAGTAGTCTGAATTTACTTTCTCGCATTACAGAGATGCAAATTTTTTTGCTTTTTTTTTTTGGAGGCAGAGATTTATATTTTTGTATTAAAACAAAATGTTTTAAGATGTCGCATGCGCGTTCGCATTCCTTAAAAAAAATTTATGAAATACGTTATTTTATTATAATACATTTAAATGGTGGAAATAAATTAGATCAATGTAAAAATAGAATGAAATTATTAACATGTAAGGTGTTGACTATATTTTATGAATAAAATACTAACTTTTGATCCTTTTTTGTGAAATAAATTTATTTATCAAATTCTAATTTTCCTTTGTTATTAATGAATCGTATTTATTTGTTGACACCGATGAATATTAGTTATAAGAATCTAATAATTAATAGTCATTAATATCTGTTACAATTTTTTTATTGTAATTTTAGAAATTCCATAACGCAATGCTAATTAAAAATTATATAAGTTATTTTTATGAGGTGCATGTTATTTGTTTGGTAGTTGAAAAGGAAAAGAAAAAAATTAAATCAAATATCTAGCGATTAAATCTTGCGTGTTTTACCTTTTACAATTGATGCGAATGTAGATATTTTTAGATGAAAATCACCGGTTACTCAACATTTGACATACTGAAGTTGAAATGGGGTCTTGGCAACCGACTTGTTTACCATCTCTCAGACTCTCTCACCAATTACCATCCATCCATCCAAAATTCAAACTTAGGTTGGAAAACATAAGTTAAAAGACTGAGAACAAGGAAACTGCATTCGTCCGTCTTCAACCAAATTGTAATTTATCCGAAGGCAAAGTCATATCAATCTAGGCAGTGAAATAGGCACCTAAGAAAAAATAGATACTCGGAACTGATTATTTTTTTCTTCAATTTTTTTTTTTTTTTTGGGATTGCTTTCTTCCAGCAACTTCTGTTCACCAGGAAACATTTAACTCGCTCCCCTCATCCTCTCTTAGTCTGTACAATAACCCATCTAAGATTATTTTTGTATAGAAGAACCCAAACGGAAATGCTAATCGCCCCCCCAAATTTAAGAGCCCAACAAGAAAAACAAAATTACTACTTCCCTTCTGTTGCCCACTTCTCCCTTCACCCCACCAATCAATTGATACCAAAAGCTCACTGAGCAAAATGCGAGCTCAATTCGAGCTCGCATCTCGCATTTTGGAAATGCGAAGACCCTCATTTACAGAAACCCCTCCAGGAAACGCCCTCGTTGTAGAATTCTTTTTTTTTTTCCATCATAAACTAAGAATTCACCCTGCATCAGCATCTATCCATCTTGCGTTTCTTTTGCTGCCATTTATTACTAACCTTCTTTGGTGTTTTAAAAATTATTCATCCGCTTCTAGCCCAGGTCCACTTACCAATTTATCGTCCTTCTGTAATCTGTATCATAATCGGCATTCGTTCATTATCAGCTTTGCGTTGAAGTCTTGGAATTGCATGAATCTGGCTATAAAATTTTTACTTAAGACAGCGGTAATGTACACTTTTTTTCCCATCTCCCTCCCACAATGTTACAACTGTAGAATCCGGCCGCAAACTAAACAAAGCTTGAAGGGGAAATTTTTACCACCTTGGTAAAAAATATACGTGTAGGAATAATTTCAGGCACCACCCCTAGAAGTTTAATTAGGACTATTTCACATTAACGCTCTGTTTGATAATCCAATTCAACAATTAAAATTAATAGATTTAGATCTTAACATATTCAGATACGTTTGATAACAAAAAAATTGAACATCTGAATTAATTAAGTGGCACTGAATTTTTTAGGTAAAACTTGTTCCAAAAAATAAGCAATAAAGTATTCACCTATCACTTAATATGATATATATTCAAATATATGAAATTTATTACTTAACAATTTAATAACTTAATGGATTCAAATTTCATATTACAAATTCCAGTTTTCAAATTTTAATTTTATCTAATGCACCCTAAGTTTGTTCAAATTTTCAAGATTATAGTGACCGACCTCAATTTAAGTTTCCTTAGAATATTTAATTTTTGTAAATTAAATAAGTTCTATTTTTTGGGGATAATTTCATAAACTTTCCCTAAGGTTTCTATCAATTTCGCTGAACTTCCTTGAGGTTTTAAAAATTATACTTACCTCTCTTGATTTGACACTTTTGGTAACCAAACATTAGACTTGGTTAAAAATTTATATAAACCCTAAAATACCCTAAGTTTGTAAAGTTTATATTACTTTCCGAAACAATTGAAAAATATATAGCACAAATATGAAGAAAAAACAACAAGTTTTCAATGTCTATATTTATTATTTAATAAGCAATTATTACAATAGTTTTATTACTATAATAAGTTATTGTATATGGTGCTTTTTTGGGATACATATTCCTTTTAAATTGAAGAAGAAAGTATAGTCACAATTCTTTTAGACTTGTAAATTTTTTATTTGTTGGAACTATCATAGCTCAGTAGTAGTGTTGCACAGTATCTTTTTAAGTTATTCCTGCCTTTGATACAAAGAAAAAAAAGATCAGAAAAAATTGGATCACATTCAAAGTTATCCAAAAAAAAAAAGGATAACTAGTTCAACATCTAATAAAGATAGTGACTAGAGCCAATATTTATAGTTTATTGTTACGTAGTTTTACACACAAAATATTAAAAAAAAAGAAGAAGAGAAAAGGAAAAGAAAAATAATTATAAATCCTATTCTTTCTATATGCATACCTAACAAGGGAGTTCTATTAAAATGGTAAAGCCAATATTGTCATTTTTGGTGGGCAAGGGAGATAAGTGTAATTTTTAAAATTTCAATGGATCTCAGTGAAATTGTTGGAAACTCTAGGAGAGGTTTCTAAAATTATCCCTTTTTTTTAATTTCCTATCTTTCTCTACACACTTTCTATCCCCAACTGCTAAACCCAGAAATCGAATCCTAAATCTGGCAGAAGAGAGACTCTAAAAACCCTATCCTGATCATTGGGTCAAAAGATTTGTGAAAATGACGTGCTTTTTTTTCATATATTGTTTTCAGCATGGGAGGATTGGAACTTAAATAGTGGGGACTGGGGAGGGGCGAGGGAATTTGAACCCAAAATTTCAAATTTCTAGGAATGTGCTTGAATAACTAACTCATGAACGGAGCATAATTTTTGATAATTTCATTTTGAGGGCGTTTCTATTGAGTATTGAACAGAATGTAAAATTTTCCTTAAACTCTGGAGTTGAATATGTGCAATAGGAAGTACTTAAGTCCTTTGAAATAAGTATCCAAAATTTTTTCCCTTTTAATAATTTTGCCATTCAACACTTTTTTTGGTAAAACTTTCCCAATTTTCTAGTTAGAGAAAACAGTCTGACAATTGGATAAACAGAAGTGGTTACATTTTTCCATTTTTACAGCATGACAAGAATAAGTTTGAAGTAAAATTTAGCTTGATCATTGGAAATTCATGGACCAAATATGTCAAAGCAACAAGGAAAAATGTAATTTTAAAAACAAATAATCACCAAACTGTAAATATACAGAATTGTTAAGAGAATAGCTTTTATGGGATTCGAGTGGAAATGAAATAACGTGATCTAGTTTTTGTTTTCAATGAAGAATTTTATGTGACTCAACCTGGCTAATAGATTAAATTGCCTTTTTCTTTTTTCCGGTTGCAAAAGTAAATGGCCTTTGAATATTTTTTTTTTGTTTAAAAAAAGGAATACCTATTCTTTGAACAGTGGAAGTTTCAAACTACAAAGACCAATCTTGGGTGATTTTAACATGTATGTCAGTTTCTTTCTTTCTTTCTTTTTTTTTTACTTTTCTATGTTTTCGTTTAATCTACTTGCTATTCAGTCCAACAAAAACATTTATACACGGAGTATAACATTTCAAAGCTCCATTAACTGGAAATAAAGGAAAACATATAAAGATTACAAGAGCAAAGTGCTTCATTCAACTTGATGTGCCACTTAAATGACATCAAAACAAAAAACATCAAGTCCCAGCATCGGAGCCATGATTGATCGAGGCTATGTATGTTTCTTCTTATATTTTTCAGCCCATACTTGCCTCCCATTGATGCTGTACTTTGCTTTGCCACCTGCTACAACCACATCAACCACGATAGCCGAGCGAGAAATCACTCGTGCATATAGTGGTTGTCCACCCGGTGCCACTTCTTGCATGTAAATTGCTTCTATAAAGTCACCAAATTTCCTAGGAATAACACGCAAATAGCTCATCAATTAACTTAGCGAACAAGATAACAAAGTGAGAGGAGAAATTGAGAATTACCTAGTAAAGTAATTTCTAAGTTCCAATTCAGAAATAGGGTATCCTCTCGAGAAGGTTAAGAAAATTGTCCTATCTTCTGGTAGGATGTTGTTTAAATTACCGGTGACACTTAAGAAGCCAAACTTGTCACTTAGTTCCCAGCTGTGGGGTTCCTTCTGCGCTTCTGACGAAACCTGCACATTTTCAGCGGGCAAAATCTGTTGTATGTTAAGCGCTCCACCAGGAGGTATTGGATAAAATCCCTGCGCAGGTGGAAAAATTGGAAAACCAATAACAGGAGCATTATATGGAAATTGAATGACATGCTTCCCTTTTAAACTGTTTACTCCTCCAATAAAGCAGCTGGATTTATTGCCAAATGTTGTTGAAATTTGCCTATCACTAGTATTAGTACTGAAGCTAGTTGATTCATTGCCAATGCATTTATCTCCATTGCGATAGCAATTTTTTTGGCCATTTGCAGCTGCCAAGGTTCTTCCATCGCCATTAAAAGGACAAGTTCTTTTATTGCCATCAGCTGCCGTAAGATTTCCATTTCCTTCCTTATCAACGTTGCATGACCGAGTTTTGTTGATAATAGCTCTTGCAAAAGAATTGGATATTCCACAATCATGCGACCAACCAACTTCTCCTGCAATATCTGTTGTCAAAATACTATGGCGCCTTCCAGACACTCCAGGAAATTTTTCATCAACAATTTTTTCAAGGATGTCTTTGAAAGCCCTAACACAAACATCTTTTACCCTTCTTCTCACCCCATTAATCACAGTAAATCGGTATTCATGCAAAAATTCAAGACTAATGTTTTCACGTACCAATTGTCGGAGTAAAACAAGCTGAAAAACACCATCTCTAAAGGGTAAGATCTCACTTCCAATGCATTTCAGGCACACAACACTCTCATCTGCAACCTCATTAAGCACCGCAATAGGTAGCTTCAACAAGTGAATTATCAAATCCATCTTGTCACAAATGACTAATTCTAGCCACATCCAGAACCCCATTACTTGCATGGATTGTTCAGGGTCTCTGCGAAGATCGAAGATTAGGCGCGAGTATAATTGTCGCTCAATCGAGTGAAATGCATTGAATTGGTCATCTGTAATTTCAGGGCAGAAATAAGTGAAAAGTGCACTGGTAGACAATGACATCATTCAAGGTTGAACCAAGTTAGAAGTTTTTCTTACGAAGAAAAAAAGATTAAATTTTGTGAATTTATACTAGATGGGATATAAGGTTTATGTAGACAGTGTCTCTGGAAGGAGGATAGCTGGGTGCTTCTACTTGAGAAACGTTGTCAGGCTTATATAGATGCAAATGTAGTTAAAGGCCATTAAATTTGAGCACAGAGTTTGTTGAAGAAAAAGCTAACAAAATAGGTGGATTTAATGCTTTCATATGCTTACTCATTTTAATATGCTTACTCACTTGCCATTTTATATATATAGGTGCATTCATGCTCACATAATCTCAACTAGTTAATTACATGCATTGGCAATTAAAATTTTTCTAAATGTTCTAATCTTGTTGCCATTGCATATAGCTTGAAAGATTGGAGTTATCTAAGATTTTTCTTTTTTTTTTTTTTTGGAATGGAAGGAACAAAATTGTTGTGATTCACTTTTATACTACCGAATGTACCTGAACTTTGAAATCTGTGGACACAAATACATGTAGAAATACTAACTTAATTAAGTCAAGCTTCGACCAAAATAAATATGCTAGATCTTTATACATGTAGGAAATGTCCTTTGTCATGAATCTATTACCGCAACAACTACTTTGACAAAAAATGATATTTCTAAGTATTGAGTCTTCTTAATTTTTTTTTTGTTGAAAATCTCCTACTTACGATCTTTCTCGCCTTACCACTCCAGTCAATCCTTCCCCCAGTCTTCTTAACTTATATGATGTTTGACGAGTAACTAGTGTTAATTTTTTAATAAATTAAATAAAGTAAAAGAAGTTATAAATGAACAGGATGAATAAATGTGATTGCGCACATCTAAATGATAAATTAAGTATAAACTATGTGCGCTAAAAAGTGTTCACTAATTTTTTGATCCATTTGATAGGTAATGATATCAATGATACCTAAGAAATAAAAAAAATGTTAATGATATATGGAAATAGTTGCATTTCTTTATTTTACTATAGTTAATCTACAAGAGCAATAAACATAGCTAATTCAGTAGTGACAGTTGCATACCACAATGGTATTTTCCAACTCAATACTTCATTAAATGCGATGAAACAATAGATAGGGATTGTAAGGGAATAACACTCTCGAGACATAGGCCATAGTGTTCTGCGACTAGGCTCCATGTACGTAATCAATAAAAAGGAGTGGATGAATACTTTTTACCTGATGCAACATGGGAGATGGGGAGAAATTCAGAAAGGAAAAAGGATAGAGTAACTTTCAATTGGTACTTTGATTCTATACCAACTGCTTTTCATCTTCTACTTTGAATTTTCTAAATCAAAATTGTGGTGTTCAATTGTCATTTTGCATAAGTGTAAGTACTTTTGGTGCTTGGCAGATCACATTAATATTCATATCAGTTTGAGAAAGAGAAAAATCCATCAATAATTACTGTGCTGAATTATGGTGTTTGTGTTTTTGGCTGGTTTTATTATCCTTAGACATTATAAATTTCACAATGGTACGCCAAAAATATTGAGCCATCTCAAACAAAATGTCTGTGACCGATAAATGTATGGCTCTGTTTCGATCTAAGAGTTTTTCAAATACTATAAAAAATTTTAAAAAGTACTCTAAAAGGTATCCTAAAAAGTAGTCTAAATTTTTTTTAATGTTTAAAAAATATTCCAAAATATATTTTAAAAACTCTACTACTCTTAAATATTACAAAATATTTTCTAAAAATATCCCAAAATATACTTTAAAAACTCTGCTACAGTAAAATTTTTCAAAAATACCCCCAAAAATAGCTAATCCAAACGCAGCCATCTCAAAGAGAGAAAGAAAACTCCATCTTCAACTTCAATTCTTGCTTGAATCCTTGAAATTTCATCCAAAGCTTGCAAACCACTCCATAAAAAATGACATTTAGGAAGGATTAAGGACTTTGGTGGGCAGATTTTGGAGGAAAGGGAACTTTTGGTTGCATTTCACCTTAGGGCTTGAAGGTAAACATATCAAAAAACCATATTTTCTTTTATTACTTGCATATGAGTAGATTTAAGGTTTGATTTTGGTAGATTTCAAGAAAAATTTCCTGGTTTGTGTGGGGGTTGGAAAATTTCAGCTTTGAGTGCGAAATTTCAGCTTTGATATGTTGATTTGAATTTGGGTATGGTCTAGTAGTTTTGCCATGTGAATTTTCTAACTTTTATATGTTATTTTGGCTTCATTATAGATATTTTCAGCTTGTAGAGGTGAATTTCAGCTTAGGATTAACATTTTACAGCTTTATTATGGTTGTTTTTGAGTTAGATAATTGTCTATTTTAGATGGCTTTGTGGCCTTAAACAAGTGTCCTTTATAACCTATGACGTGTAGTCTTGATTGAGGATGGTTTGCCATGAAAATAAGTATTGAATTTGGAAGGGAAAATTAAGGAAATAAGGGAGGTGCTGCTGAAATTTTTGTTACTTTCTTTCTTGTGATATGAGTGATGTTAGAGGGGTGATTTTGGGTTGGTTTGGACTTAGGTTACTTATGATTGCTTGAGTGCACCTTGATAGTGACGTATAAGCTGAATTTTATCAAAAATCATGTGTAAAACAAGAGGACAAGTAATAGTTTCTTCTAGCATGCTTTCTAGTTTTATTTGTCCAACTTGAAACTCGAGATTGGTTGTTTTTCTTCTAAAAGTTGTGTGTATATCTTACATAAATTTTGCTAAGTTTCATGAGTTATAAATATCTAATTTTTTCTCTTTTGATCTCTTACATCTTTTGAGTCTAAGTGTTTTCTTTTCACACTAATAACTTACTTGAATCATAACCCTAGATGGCATTTAGATATTCTTCGATTGGCACTTTCAAGTTTGTCTTTGAATTTTGAATTTTGAGATGCCAAACTTGGATAGGCGTATAGCTCATAGTTGAGTCTAAAATGTGCACTTCATTAACCTAAGTTTTGAATGGTCGGACCATGACATCTTATCTTGGTTACTTTTAGGGTTTGACGGTGAAAATGAGTACAATCTGGGATTGAACGTTTAGCGTTACTCTATTTTAAAAAGATGAGTGTATCACTTGTATGATTTGTTGCTTAAGTGAGCTACTTTGTGACTGAGACATATGATTTGTATGACTGTGATTTTGGTTTAATCTGAGTTGGACGAGTGTGTACATTCAAGTTGCTCCGCGTGGAAATTAAGTAGACCAATTCGTCAAGTTGACTTTATCACACTCAGTCCCACTTGACTGTTTGACAGGTCCACAGTTCATTTGAAATATGTTATTTGTGCATGAATTTGTTGTCGTTTGGAACTTAATATCCAATGACCACACTGTGAATTTGGGCCCAAACCTCGTTGTTAGTTAATCGACTCGAACTAGCAAGAATTTGGTCGGGATAGATTAACAGGCCATGAGGAAAACTGTCACTGATTCACTGAGTATTGGATTCTTCTGATATTTGTTATACTCAAGTATTACCATCATTGTTTCTGTTTGGTGTTCGGGTTCGGTAAGGGGTATAATTGGTGGATGGAAACTGGTGTAATGTGGGGATTTACGGTCAATGTTTCTGCTTCTCTAAACGTTGATGGAGTGTCAACAGGTTTGGATCAAACTAATGCGACTGGAAATTTGGCTCTTGAGAGCCAACTGCATCTATTCACTTGAATCACTCTGAGTTAATTAGTTGTGGTGTTTACTTATCTCTCTAATTAGCCAAAATCAAAAAGTTCTACGGTTATTAATTATGACAAAAATGATTTTACCAATCTTTTGTTTGCCTACCAAAAAATTACGATCAGGATGACACTTAAAGGGATCTAACTTCCGTGGATACTGTGTGTGACAGTTCCACTTTCCCTTAGGGCGTATCCTAAGAGTTAGCGGACTGTCTGTCCAACTCTTATCAGGACTCACTAATTCAAAAATTCACAGAAGGTACTAAAACGCACAATTAATTTCAAATCGTCAACCTAAAACTATATATAATAGAGTCATTAACGATTCAAACTTAAAGTACAAACCAAAATATTCAATTTTATAGAAATACATGTAAGGTTTACTAACACAGAGGAGTTTAAACAAAATTCCTAAAAACTACAACTAGGTCAAACTCTTATTCGGTAAGGGGTATTTTTGTCATTTGAAATATGTTATTTGTGCATGAATTTGACGTCGTTTGGAACTTAATATCCAATGACCACACTGTGAATTTGGGCCCAAACCTCATTGTTAGTTAATCGACTCGAACCAACAAGAATTTGGTTGGGATAGATTAACAGGCCATGAGGAAAACTGTCACTGATTCACTGAGTATTGGATTCTTCTGATATTTGGTATACTCGAGTATTACCACCACTGTTTCTGTTTGGTGTTCGGGTTCGGTAAGGGGTATAATTGGTGGACGGAAACTGGTGTAAAGCGGGGATTTACGGTCAATGTTTTTGCTTCTTTAAACGTTGATGGAGTGTCAACAGGTTTGGATCAAACTAATGCGACTGGGAATTTGGCTCTTGAGAGCCAATTGCATCTATTCACTTGAATCACTCTAAGTTAATTAGTTGTGGTGTTTACTTATCTCTCTAATTGGTGCTTATATTAGATAGTTTAAAGTCCAAATTATGTGATTTTCGATTGCATGACCCTGTGGTACCTCATTGAACGAAAGCTCATTCTGTTATCCTTGTTTTTATTTAAGGGGCGAAGACTTGGGCCGAAAATTTTGGGAAGAGTTTGACCTAGTTGTAGTTTTTAGGCATTTTGTTTAAACTCCTCTGTATTAGTAAACCTTACATGTATTTGTATAAAATTGAATATTTTGGTTTGTACTTTAAGTTTGAATCGTTAATGACTCTATTGTATATAGTTTTAGGTTGACGATTTAAAATTAATTGTGCGTTTTAGTACCTTCTGTGAATTTTTGAATTAGTGAGTCCTGATAAGAGTTGGACAGACAGTCCGCTAACTCTTAGGGTACGCCCTAAGGGAAAGTGGAACTGTCACATACAGTATCCACGAAAGTTAGATCCCTTTAAGTGTCATCCTGATCGTAATTTTTTGGTAGGCAAACAAAAGATTGGTAAAATCATTTTTGTCATAATTAATGACCATAGAACTTTTCGGTTTTGGCTACCAATTAATAGCTGCCTAATCTATTTTGTGACAAATTGCTACAGTGATTTTCTACACCAACCAACAGAATTATCCTTTTACTCATATCGTGATTCTTGAGCCGTTCATTAACCATAACAACTTTTAGTTGCACACGTTTCTAGGCCCAAGTTTACATGATCCCTACAGGTGTGTTCGTATAGAGATTATTCAAAATACTAGTATTTAAAATAAAGAAAGGGATGAATTGAGTGGTACGAAAGAGGGAGTATAAATGAGATGTCTGAATTCAAAACCTTCCACTCACATAAAAAAAATATTTAAACTAATTATTGTGAGATAAAAAGAATATAACTCTAATTTTTAAATTTTGGAGTTGAATATGTACAAAAGTAAGTGCTTAAGGCCCCTAAGAGTAAGTATTTCAATATTTTTTTTTCTTTTCATAATATTGCCATTCAGCATGCTTTTGAGAAAACTTTCCCAAAGAAAAGAATCTAACAATTAGATACAGAAAAGCGGGGTACAATTTTTCTTTCTTACAGCATGACAGGGATAAATTTGAAATTAAAATTTAACTCGTGCTTTGGAAATTTATATTTAGTTGAAATGGACCAAATATGTCGAGGAAACATGGAAAATTGTAATTTTCAAAGATACAAATAATTACGAAACACTAAATATACAGAATTATAAAAAGAGGAGCTTTTTCTGTGCTTGAGTGGAAATGAATTAACATGATCTAGCTTTTGCTTTCAATGAAGAATTTTATGTGACTCGACCTGGATAATAGAGTCAATTGCATTTTTCCTTTTTGTGGATGAAAAATTAAATGGCCTTTGAATAGCTACTAAAAAAAAGGAGGAATAGTTATCCGTTGGACAGTGGAATTTCCCAGCTACGTACACTTATCTTGGATGATCACAGAACACGTATGTCAGTTCATTTTTCTTTTGTTTTCTATTTTTTTTCTTTAATCTACTTGCTACTGAATACAACAAAAGCATTTATTCATAAAGCTTAACATTTCAAAGTTCCATTAACTGAAACATAAAGGAAAAGATATAGAGAAGTGAGAAATTCAACTAGCTGTGCCACTTCAACTAGAATTGGATATTCCATAATCATGTGACCAACCAACCTCTCCGGGACTAGCTGTTGTTGAAATGCTACCAGATCCACCACAAAACTTATCATCAACAACTTTTTCAAGAATGTTTTTGAAAGCCCTAAGACAGACATCTCTGACCCTTCTTCTCACCTCATTAATCACAGTTAATCGATATTCATGCAAGAGTTCAAGCCTAATGTTTTGGAGTACCAATTTTGGAAGCAAAACAAGCTCAAAATTACCATCTGCAAATGGTAAGATTTCACTCCCCATGCATCTCAGGCACACGACACTTTCATTCGCAACTTCTTTAAGTTCCTTAATAGGCAGCTTCAACAACTGAATCACCAAATCCTTCTTGGTGCAAATTACTAATTCTAGCCACATCCAGAACCCTATGACTTGCATGGATTGTTCAGGGTCTCGGCCAAGATCAAAGATTAGGTGCGAGTATAATTGTCTCTCCATCGAGTGAAACACGTTGAATTGTTCATCTGTAATTTTAGGGCAGCAATAAGGGAAAAGTGCACTGGCAGACAATGACATTGTTCAAAATTTGACCAAGTTAGAAAATTTTCTTAAGGAAGAAAGAATATACTCTAGATAAGATAAGGTGTTTTTTTTTTAATTTTTTTTTAGTGTAAGCAGAAGGATTCGAACCCGAGACGCTCTTGCTTACATTTCCTCCTCTTGCTTAATTTTTTTTTTAATTTTATGTAGACGGTGTCTCTGCAAAGAGGACGGCTGGGTATATCTACTTGAGATATGTTTCATGCTTATATAGATGCAAATGTTGTTACAGGCCATTGAATTTTAGAAAAGAGTTTGTTGAGTGAAAACTCAAAAAGAGCGGTGGTATTAATGCTTTCATACATGGAAAGTTTAAACTTTTTTCTTGGATTAGTTAGTTTAGTCATTAAGATATTTTTTAAACTTTTTTCTTTGCAAGTTGGATGGTTTGAACTCAATACCTCATACTTAAAATTCCTCCTATATTACCACCCAACTCAACATTTCCTCCGTTTACTCATTAAGATCCTATTTGATAACCCAATTCAATACTTAAATTTAATAGATTCAAATCTTAATATATTTAGACGCGTTTGCTAACCAAAACTAGAACATTCGAATTCATTAAGTGGCACTGAATTTTCTAAACAAATTTACTTCAAAAAATAAGTGATAAGCTATTCACTTGTGATTTAATGTGATATAAACTCAAATATATTAAATTTAGTACTTATCAATTCACTATTTTAATGGATTTAAATTTCAGATTTTAGACTTTAGATTTCAGTTTTTAAATTTCAGTTTTATCAAATGTAGTCTAACATGCGTATTCACATCCCCATATTATTTGGGGAGGAAACTATCCATCCAACCCTTAAATATTTGCTTTGTGCAGTTTTGACCCCTTAATTATAAACCTTGAACAAAAAATGTGTCAACTTTAAGGACTTCTACCAAATTTACGCGTTAGTGATGGTAGAGTGAGGAGCAAAACCGACCAAACACAAAAACCAATAGTGTTATTAAAATAGTATAGAGGGCACAATAGTGTTGGAGTATTAGTTAGGGACCACAACAGTGCTCTGAAAATATTTTTGACTCATCTTTTAAGTTGCCTTTTTTTTTGTGCAGTAAATTTTGCCCCATCATTCCATCACCACTAACAAGTAAATTGACAGAAATCTTTAAACTTGGCACTTTTTTTGTTCAAGGGTTTCTTTGAGAGAATTTATAATTGAGGGGTCAAAATCATATAAAGCAAATAGTTTAACGACGGAAAGGATTGTTTCCTCCTATGTAGGTGCATTCGTGCTCGCATAATCTATATGGTGACATGTATTGACAATTAAATTTTTTCTAAATGTGCTGAGCATGTTGTTTGTACATATATCTTGAAATATTGGAGTTATTCATCAAGAACAGAAATTTTGAATGAAGGGAAGAAAATTGTAGTGATTCACTATTACTTTTTTGAATGTACATGAAATTTGAAATCGTAGCCACAAATACATGTAGGAACACTAATTCAATTTACTCATGTTTTTTACCAATATAGCTACAGAAAATTTGGAAATGTCCTTTATCATGGATCTATTACAGCAACAGCAAATTTGGTAAAAGTATTTAGTCTTCTTTACTTATATTGTGTTCGATGGAAACCAGTGTAAATTTTTTAAAAAAGGAAACTAAGTTAAAACAATGCTAAATGTACAGGAAAATTAATTTGAATGTATACTTTTGAATGATAAATTATGGATAAATTATGTACACTAAAAATTGTTCACTAATTTTGTGATTCATTTGATAGGTAAAGATGTTAATGATGCCTAAAAACAAAAAAAAACAAGATGTTAATGACATATGGAAATAGTTGCACTTCCTTATTTTACCATAATTAGTCTAAAAGTGCAACAACCATAGCTAATTCAGTCAACTTACGTGCCACTGTGGTACTTCTTAGCTCAACTCTTCATTGAATGATGTGAAACAGTAGCTAGGGAAGTAGAAATTTCAAGACATAGACCAGTGCTATCACTATGGCCTCCAGGCTCTATGTAATCAAGAAAGAAAAAAAAATCCTTCATTGAAATACTATATTCAATGCTTGTGTTCTCAAGAATGTTACTTTTACATCAGATGGAGATAAGATAAAAGGTATTAACCTTTATAATTTATTACTGACGTGGTTTATATTTGATATAAATGAATACTCTCCATTCATGCAACATAAAAGCTAGAGAGTCGAGTCACTTAAAGAGTAAATGAAAAACCACTTTTGGTTTCAAAATGAAGGGCAAATGCCAAATCTATACCAAGATTTTGGGTTCCAAAAACTCTTAAACTTGAATAAATTTGTAAAAGATTTGGAGCAACTAGGATGCCAGACAAGATACTTCGCGTCTATCCTCATCACTAAAGTCCACCGACTACTGTAGCATGCAGTCTTAAATCCAACGATATTTCAACCCTTAAAATGTTCCAAAAACTAAAACCGAGAGACGAAACAAACATCCACACCATAAATGAACAAACTTCAAAAACAACAACAACAACAGAAATATACAAATCCCTTATTACAACAGTAACACAACTGTAATTGCAGTTTTGATTGATTAATCCCCTCCCTCCTCAGGCGTCGTTCATCATCTAGGTAATGCAACATTTCTTGGAGGGGACTTCTGCTTCCTTACATACTTCCTAGCCCAGACATGCTTCCCATTAATGGTGTACTTGGCTATTCCGCCTTCCACCACCGCATCAAGGGCTGAGGCTGACCTTGCAACAATTCGGGCGTACAATATTTGCTCATTTGGTGGAACTTCTTGCATCTGAATGGCTTCGATGAAATCTCCAAATTTCCTGTCAACAAATGAAACATTTGACAAAGGAAAAGATCTTTGACACACACACACACATATAAAACTATATGCATGCTAAAATATTTAAATAAAAGTTAAATGTTTATCTTTGATATGTGATATCACCTTTTAGTGGTTATGGAATATCGGGCTTGTAGGGAGTTGAATACAAAAATATCATAAGGAAGGAGTCAATTAAGTTTTAATCTCAAGTACCAAACATCAATTAACAAATTAATCAATATTTTTTCTAGAGAAATTGTCAATAATACTGCACACACGATCCAGTCCAGCAAAAACTAATTGAACACGGTTGCACAACGCAATGCAACAAAAATTTTTCACTCTCAAAATTTTTTGCGGGCAAATTAGTCAATGATAATGCCCCCAAAACATGTAATCAAATGCAACAAAAGACAAATTGAATGGTGCAAAAATTAAATAAAAGTAGGAAAGAGAAAATGGAAGTAATAACAGATGATAAGAGATACCTAGTGAAGAACCCCCTAACTTCAGTTTCTGATATGGGGTAACCCTTGGAGAAAGTTAAGAAAATTGTCCTCTCATCAGGGGAGACTTCATCATTCGCCTCCACCAAAGTATTCAGGCTAGTGTTCAACCTGTGACACAGTTCATTTTCCATAATCTGATCTTCTGTTGACTGTACAGATCCGATAGGCCGCATACGATTATATAAAGGAAACCAGTATGGATAAACAGCAACAGCAGTAGCATTAACAGGTGGGGTTTGAACCACACTCGCCGTCACCCCGCTCCCCATAAAATTTGAACTATTTCCAACAGGAAAAAATGATGAACTTTGGCCAACTTTCTCCACCGATGGCAGATTGGGATTTCTAGCACCACCATGGCTTCGCGAGAACATCGATCCAACTTGACCAAAAGATGAAGAAGTTTCGCCAACTTTCTCCACCAATGGGGTGTTGGGGTTTCTAACACCACCATGGCTTCGCGAGATTGTCCCAACTTCACCAAAAGATGAAGAAGTTTCGCTAGATCCTTTTAGGACCGCGGGGACAAAAAACCCGGTTCCACGGGTGTTTTTGTCGAGCAAGTCGTGAAATGCCCTGGAACAAACTTCCCCGATCATTTTCGACACCCCACGAAGAACCCCAATTCGATTCTCGTAGAAGTATTGAAAGCTGATGTTTCTCTCCACAAAACTAGGGAGCAACACGAGTTCATGTGGGTCTTTTTCTCCAAAAGGGAAAGAATCACTTTCCACACATTTGAGACACATCACGCTTTCATCTGCTAATTCGTTCATTAGAGTTGCTGGCAAGGACAACATTTGGTTCACCAAGGTCAAGTTGTCCGCGACTTCTTGTTCTAGCCATAGCCAAAACGCCATGAGTTGCACGGACTCGGATGGGTCTCGACCCAGGTTAGTCATCAAGCGAATGAACAACTTGCGGTCGATGGAATGGAAGGAGTTGAATTCTTCATCATTTACTGAAGAGGAAGCTTTGGTGTAAAGGAGAGGAAGAGAGGATACCATTGTTGATGTTTGGAAATGATAAGATGATTTTTGCTGTAAAAACTTTGTGAAAGAAAAGGCAATACAAATCAACTTGTCTGAAGATATAAGGAAGGCAAGAGGTACAATAGGTGGCTGTTGGGAAACGACTTGGATGAATAGGGCAGCATTTCTAATTCTGCCGTACCATTACTAAGAGGCAGCCACTCCAAAACGTTGCACACTTCCAAAATTTGGCAAAAAAAAAAAATTTATTATTTTAATTTGTTTCTGAATAATACCAATGATTTTATCAATTTAAGCTTTTTTTTTCCATGTATTGCCTTGTTTGAGAGCTATTGGATGGAATTTTTGCGATGACATCAAAATGGGTAAGAAAAATTTTTAAAAGATAAATGCCGATGGAAAATCTAAAAGGTAAAAAACAAAAAAATCTCCTGTGGTAAATTTAATTTACAAAAAATCCCTCGAATTTCAAAACATGCAATACGACACCTCATACTTTTGAACTAAATTATAAAGGTGACGAATTCGTTAAAATTAACGGGAACAGATGAAATGACAAAAATGTCCTGATATAACCAAGCAAAAGGTAGTTCAACAAAATCATTTGTTTCATTCTCTAAAGAGATAGAGAATTGGGGGCTAAGGGGTAAAACGGGTATATTTGTTAAAAATTAGTATAAAAAATTTATTTTTAGGTTCCAATAAGTCATTTCCGTTAATGTTAATGGATTCCGTCACCTTTACAATTTAGTTCAAAGTATGAGATATTGTTTTGTACGTTTTAAAATCACGAGGAGTTTTTCTGTATATTTGGTTTACCACAAGGGTTTTTTTTTAAATTTTTTTGCCCAAATCTAAAAGGTCCAAAGCAATAAGAGACAAAATAGAGAAGGAGAATTCTGCATCAGCATCTATCCATCTTGCGTTACTTTTGCTGCCATTTATTACTAACCTTCTTTGGTGTTTTTAAAATTATTCGTCCGCTTCTAGCCCAAGTCCACTTACCAATTTACCGTCCTTCTGTAATCTGTATCATAATCGGCATTATTCATTACCAGCTTTGCGTTGAAGTCTTGGAATTGCATGAATCTGGCCAAAAAAAATTTAATTAAGACAGCGGAAATGTACACTTTTTTTTCCCATCTCCCTCCCATAACGGTACAACTGTAGAATCCGCCCGCAAACTAAATAAAGCTTGAAGGGGGCTTTTTTACAACCTCGGTAAAAAATGTACGTGTAGCAATAATTTCAGGCACCTCCCCTCAAGTTTAATTGGCACTATGTCACGTTAACGCTTTGTTTGATAATTCAATTGAACAATTAAATTTAATGAATTTAAATTTTAACATATTCAGATGCATTTGATAATAAAAAAATTAAACATCTGAATTAATTAAATGGTACTGAATTTTTTAGGCAAAATTTGTTTCAAAAAATAAGTGATAAAGTATTCACTTATCACTTATTATAATATATATACATTCAAATATATTCAATTTATTACTTAACAATTTAATAACTTAATGGATTCAAATTTCATATTACATATTCTAGTTTTCAAATTTTAGTTTCATCTAATGCACCCTAAGGTTGTACAAATTTTCAAGATTATAGTGACCGACCTCAATTTAAGTTTCCTTAGAATATTTAATTTTTGTAAATTAATTAAGTTCTATTTTTTGGGGATAATTTCATAAACTTTCCCCTAAGGTTTCTATCAATTTCGCTAAACTTCCTTGAAGTTTTAAAAATTATACTTACCTCTCTTGATTTGACACTTGTGGTAACCAAACATTAGACTTGGTTAAAAATTTATATAAACCCTAAAAACCCTCAGTCTGTAAAATTTATATTACTTTCCAAAACAATTGAAAAATATATAGCACAAATATGAAGAAAAAGCAACAAGTTTTCAATGCCTATATTTATTATTTAATAAGCAATTATTACAATAGTTTTATTACTATAATAGGTTATTGTATATGGTGCTTTTTTGGGATACATATTCCTTCTAAATTGAAGAAGAATGTATAGTCATAATTCTTTTAGACTTGTAAATTTTTTATTTGTTGGAACTATCATAGTTTAGTAGTAGTGTTGCACAATTTCTTTTTGAGTTATTGTTGCTTTTGATACAAAAAAAAAAAGATCAGAAAAAATTGAATCACGTTCAAAGTTATCCAAAAAAAAAAAAGATAGCTAATTCAACATCTAATAATGATAATGACTAGAGCCAATATTTATAGTTTATTGTTATGTAGTTTTACTCGCAAAATATAAAAAAAAAGGAATAAGAAGAGAAAATGAAAAGAAAAATAATTATAAATCTTATTCTTTCTGTATGCATACCTAACAAGGGAGTTCTATTAAAATGTTAAAGCTGATATTGTCATTTTAGGTGGGCAAGAGAGATAAGCGTAATTTTTAAAATCTCAATCGAGCTTAGTAAAATTGTTGGAAAATCTAGAGGAGGTTTCTAAACTTATCTCTTTTTTTCAATATCCCATCTTTCTCTACACACTTTCTATCCCCAACTGCTAAACCTAGAATTCGAATCCTAAATCTGGCAGAAGGGAGACTCTAAAGACCCTATCCTAATAATTGGGCCAAAAGATTTGTGAAAAGGACGTGCTTTTTTTTTCATATATTGTTTCCAGCATGGGAAGATTGGAACTTAAAAAGTGGGGAGGGGTGAGAGAATTTGAACCCAGAATTTCTAATTTCTAGGAATGTGCTTGAATAACTAACTCTTGAACAGAGCATAATTTTTGATAATTTCATATTGAGGGCGTTTCTATCGAATATTGAAAAGAATGTAAAATTTTCCTTAAACTCTGGAGTTGAATATGTACAATAGTAAGTACTTAAGTCTTTTGAAATAAGTATGCAAAATTTTTTCCCTTTTCATAACTTTGCCATTCAACACGTTTTTTCGTAAAACTTTCCCAATTATCTAGTTAGAGAAAATAGTCTGACAATTGGATAAACAGAAGGGGTTACATTTTTCCATTTTTACAACATGACAAGAATAAGTTTGAAGTAAAATTTAGCTAGAGCTTTGGAAATTCATGGACCAAATATGTCAAAGCAACAAGGAAAAATGTAATTTTAAAAACAAATAATCACCCAACCGTAAATATACAGAATTGTGAAGAGAATAGCTTTTATGGGATTCGAGTGGAAATGAAATAACGTGATCTAGTTTTTGTTTTCAATGAAGAATTTTATGTGAGTCAACCTGGCTAATAGATTAAATTGCCTTTTTCCTTTTTGTGGTTGCAAAAGTAAATGGCCTTTGAATATTTTTTTTTGTGTTAAAAAAAGGAATACTTATTCTTTGAAGTTTGAACAGTGGAAGTTTCAAACTACATAGACCAATCTTGGGTGATTTAATGCATGTCTGTCAGTAACTTTCCTTCTTTTTTTTTTCTTTTTAACTTTTCGATCTTTTTCTTTAATCTACTTGCTATTCAGTCCAACAAAAACATTTATTCACGGAGTATAACATTTCAAAGCTCCATTAACTGGAAATAAAGGAAAATATATAAAGATTACAAGAGCAAAGTGCTTCATTCAACTTGATGTGCCACTTAAATGACATCAAAACAAAAAACATCAAAGTCCCAGCATCGGAGCCACGATTGATCGAGGCTATGTATGTTTCTTCTTATATTTTTTAGCCCATACTTGCCTCCCATTGATGCTGTACCTTGCGTTGCCACCTGCTACAACCACATCAACCACGATAGCCGAGCGAGAAATCACTTGTGCATATAGTGGTTGTCCACCCGGTGCCACTTCTTGCATGTAAATTGCTTCTATAAAGTCACCAAATTTCCTAGGAATAACACGCAAATAGTTAATTAGCTCATCAATTAACTTAGCGAACAAAGAGATAACAAAGTGAGAGGAGAAATTGAGAATTACCTAGTAAAGTAATTTCTAAGTTCCAATTCAGAAATAGGGTATCCTCTCGAGAAGGTTAGGAAAATTGTCCTATCTTCTGGTACAGACGGGGTCCTCTGTTCATTATATATGTCTATTTTTTCTGTCCAATGCAAAAGCACGTAGTTCTATTTATTAATACTATTGATGTATTACATAACATTGAATGCATATTTATGGAGTGTTTAGTAAATGGGTTTCAAATTCTGTAATATCCTAATGGTACCCATAGTTTTCTACTTTGAAATTTCACGCCAAATGATTCAGATGAGATTAAGCAAGCATTTGTGGACGAGATCTCTGAGTTTGTCAGAGTTGTAGTTACATGCAGTCATGTTGATTTAGAAAGTAGACCGTCCATGCTAAAATTGAATTTGAAACCCATTTATCAAACGCCCCCTAAATATGCATTTAATATTAGGTGCCACATCAGCAGCATTAATAAGTGAAACTACATAATTTTACATTGAACAGAAAAAATGGATAGATATAATGAACAAAGAATTGCGTCTGCTTCTGATAGGATGTTGTCTAAATTGCCGGTGACACTTAAGCAGCCAAACTTGTCACTTAGTTCCCAGCTGTGGAGTTCCTTCTGCCCTTCTGACCAAGCCTGCACATTTTCAGCGGGCACAATCTGTTGTATGTTAATCGCTCCACCAGGAGGTATTGCATAAAATCCCTGCGCAGGTGGAAAAATTGAATAACAGGAGCATTATATGGAAATTGAATAACATGCTTCCCTTTTAAACTGTTTACTCCTCCAATAAAGCAGCTGGATTTATTGCCAAATGTTGTTGAAATTTGCCTATAACCAGTATTAGTACTGAAGCTAGTACATTCATTGCCAATGCGTTTGTCTCCATTGCGATACATGTAGAAACACTAACTTAATTAAGTCAATCTCCGACCAAAATAAACATGCTAGATCTTTGTACATGTTGAAAATGTCCTTTGTCATGGATCTATTACCGCAACAACTACTTTGACAAAAAAAGATATTTCCAAGTATCGAGTCTTCTTAACTCAACTCTTCATTGATTGATGTGAAACAGTAGCTAGGGAGTAGAAATTTCAAGACATAGACCAGTGTTATCACTATGGCCACCAGGCTCTATGTAATCAAGAAAGAAAAGAATCGTTCATTGAAGTACCATATACAATGATTATTCATTGAAGTACTATATACAATGCTTGTGTTCTCAAGAATGTTACTTTTATATCAGATGGAGACAAGATAAAAGCTATTAACCTTTATAATTTATTACTGATGTGGCTTATATTTGATGAAAATGAATACTCACAATCTAATGCAACATAAGAGTTAGAGAGTCGAGTCATCAAAAAAGTAAATGAAAAAACACTTTTAATTTCAAAATGATGGGCAAATGTCAAATCTATACCAAGATTTAGGGTTCCAAAAACTCTTAAACTTGAATAAATTTGTAAATGATTTGGAGCAACTAGGATGCCAGACAAGATAATTCACGTTTATCCTCATCACTAAAGTCCACTGACTACTGTAGCATGCAGTCTTAAATCCAACGATATTTCAACCCTTAAAATGTTCCAAAAACTAAAACCGATAGACGAAACAAACATCCACAACATAAATGAACAAACTTCAAAAACAACAACAACAACAGAAATATACAAATCCCTTATTACAACAGTAACACAACTGTAATTGCAGTTTGGATTGATTAGTCCCCTCCCTCCTCAGGCGTCGTTCATCATCTGGGTAATGCAACATTTCTTGGAGGGGACTTCTGCTTCCTTACATACTTCCTAGCCCAGACATGCTTCCCATTGATGGTGTACTTGGCTATTCCGCCTTCCACCACTGCATCAAGGGCTGAGGCTGACCTTGCAACAATTCGGGCGTACAATATTTGCTCATTTGGTGGAACTTCTTGCATCTGAATGGCTTCGATGAAATCTCCAAATTTCCTGTCAACAAATGAAACATTTGACAAAGGAAAAGATCTTTGACACACACACACACATATAAAACTATATGCATGCTAAAATATTTAAATAAAAGTTAAATGTTTATCTTTGATATGTGATATCACCTTTTAGTGGTTATGGAATATCGGGCTTGTAGGGAGTTGAATACAAAAATATCATAAGGAAGGAGTCAATTAAGTTTTAATCTCAAGTACCAAACATCAATTAACAAATTAATCAATATTTTTTCTAGAGAAATTGTCAATAATACTGCACACACGATCCAGTCCAGCAAAAACTAATTGAACACGGTTGCACAATGCAATGCAACTAAAATTTTTCACTCTCAAAATTTTTTGCGGGCAAATTAGTCAATGATAATGCCCCCAAAACATGTAATCAAATGCAACAAAAGACAAATTGAATGGTGCAAAAATCAAATAAAAGTAGGAAAGAGAAAATGGAAGTAATAACAGATGATAAGAGATACCTAGTGAAGAACTCCCTAACTTCAGTTTCTGATATGGGGTAACCCTTGGAGAAAGTTAAGAAAATTGTCCTCTCATCAGGGGAAACTTCATCATTCGCCTCCACCAAAGCATTCAGGCTAGTGTTCAACCTGTGACACAGTTCATTTTCCATAATCTGATCTTCTGTTGACTGTACAGATCCGATAGGCCGCATACGATTATATAAAGGAAACCAGTATGGATAAACAGCAACAGCAGTAGCATTAACAGGTGGGGTTTGAACCACACTCGCCGTCACGCCGCTCCCCATAAAATTTGAACTATTTCCAACAGGAAAAAATGATGAACTTTGGCCAACTTTCTCCACCGATGGCAGATTGGGATTTCTAGCACCACCATGGCTTCGCGAGAACATCGATTCAACTTGACCAAAAGATGAAGAAGTTTCGCCAACTTTCTCCACCAATGGGGTGTTGGGGTTTCTAACACCACCATGGTTTCGCGAGATTGTCCCAACTTCACCAAAAGATGAAGAAGTTTCGCTAGATCCTTTTAGGACCGCAGGGGCAAAAAACCCGGTTCCACGGGTGTTTTTGTCGAGCAAGTCGTGAAATGCCCTGGAACAAACTTCCCCGATCATTTTCGACACCCCACGAAGAACCCCAATTCGATTCTCGTAGAAGTATTGAAAGCTGATGTTTCTCTCCACAAAACTAGGGAGCAACACGAGTTCATGTGGGTCTTTTTCTCCAAAAGGGAAAGAATCACTTTCCACACATTTGAGACACATCACGCTTTCATCTGCTAATTCGTTCATTAGAGTTGCTGGCAAGGACAACATTTGGTTCACCAAGGTCAAGTTGTCCACGACTTCTTGTTCTAGCCATAGCCAAAACGCCATGAGTTGCATGGACTCGGATGGTTGTCGACCCAGGTTGGTAATCAAGCGAACGAACAACTTGCGGTCAATGGAATGGAAGGAGTTGAATTCTTCATCATTTACTGAAGGGGAAGCTGTGGTGTAAAGGAGAGGAAGAAAGGATACCATTTTTTATGTTTGGAAATGACAAAATGATTTTGCTGTAAAAACTTTGTGAAAGAAAAGGCAATACCAATCAACTTGTTTGAAGATATAAGGAAGGCAAGAGGTACAAAACGTTGAAATAGGGCAGCATTACTAAGGGGCAGACACTCCAAAACGTTGCACACTTCCAAATTTTGGCCAAAAAAATTATTATTTTAATTTGTTTCTGAAAAATTTCAATGATTTTATCAATTTAGTTTTTTCTTCCATGTCTTGCCTTGTTTGTGAGCCATTGGATGGAATTTTTGCGATGACATCAAAATGGGCATGAAACATTTTTAAGATAAATGCCTACGGAAAATCTAAATGGTCGAAAGCAGTAAGAGAAAGAAAATAAAGAAGGAGAATTCTGCATCAGCATCTATCCATCTTGCGTTTCTTTTGCTGCCATTTATTACTAACCTTCTTTGGTGTTTTTAAAATTATTCGTCCGCTTCTAGCCCCGGTCCACTTACCAATTTATCGTCCTTCTGTAATCTGTATCATAATCAGCATTCTTTCATTATCAGCTTTGCGCTGAAGCCTTGGAATTGCATGAATGTACACATTTTTTTCCCATCTCCCTCCCACAATGTTACAACTGTAGAATCCGGCGGCAAAGTAAATAAAGCTTGAAGGGGGCATTTTTACCACCTCGGTAAAAAATATACATGTAGCAATAATTTCAGCCACCTCCCCTAAAGTTTAATTAGCACTATTTCACATTAACGCTTTGTTTGATAATCCAATTCAACAATCAAATTTAATGGATTTAGATTATAACATATTCAGACGTGTTTGATAACCAAAAAGTTGAACATCTTTTTTTTT